>NC_133620.1:160265722-160528222 GCF_048593235.1 Sminthopsis crassicaudata
CATAGAAATGTATCCTTGGTCCCTTTGAATAGTCCTATTTCTTTTCCCTTTTTTCTCTCAACTTTATCTAAATCTCCAAAAGGAAAAAAAAAAAAAAATTCTACTGTTGTATTCATGCTCCCAGGAAATGTAGGAAGAACTTTTAGTAAATCCAAGGATTTAAAGGAGATTAGGAGAGAGGCTAAGTGGATTAATTCAAGGTGCTCAATTAGAGTCCTCAACACATAGGATTAAAAAAAAGTACATATTTGGGAAGAATTTTAAGTTGGCATCTTAGTACCAGAAACTGACAGAGAAGTGACTAGGAACTGGAACCAGGGTGAGAGAGAAGGACATTTTTAGAATTACTCTTAGCTTTACTGGATAGTTGAGGCAAGAAAGGAAAAGGCCTTGGAAAGAAGAGGTAGTATGCTAAGTGAACTGACTCAGAAAAGCATGCAAGCTTATCATTCACTTAAATGGAGAGAAAAAAATGTGAGAGAAAGGGAACACAGGGGCATTCGGTAAAGATGCATTATACAACTACATCTGGAAAGATGACCCATGAACAAATAGCTGTTTTGCTCCATTAAGAGACCTGCGGTTTAGAATTTAAGAAATACAACCCACTGCACTGGATTTATGATTCTCTATGTCTCTGTTAATTTGGGCTCCTTAGAGAAGACAAGGATTGGGCTCCTGGTAAAAGAGGTATAACATATGATGGGATTGACCTTGGAGGAGTTATATTATTACCGTACTAATGAAGATGGGTCTTTTCATCTTACTCCAATCTCTGCAACCAGACAGCTCTAATCCGTTGTAGCTGCTAGGGGAAATATAGTAATAACCCTAGGGTCTCCTGGCCCGGTGCTGTTGTTCCACAAACATGCTGGCTGTCAGATAACAATCTGTTGATCAGTGATAACAAAGTTTCTGAGACAATAATGAAGTGCCCACCAGACTACTCCTCAACTCCATCCCTAAACCATATTAGCATGTCAGTGACATGAAGCACCTGGTTTCTCTTACTTTTTCCTATAAATTTATTTTCTTGCTCCTAGTTCTTTGCTAAACTTTTGGGGCACTTACCTGGCTTTAATTAGTGTTACAATTATAATAAACTTTTCCCCCTTGATTTGGAGATAGGGTTGAGCCTATAAATTCTTTTGAAATACTTCATGACTCTGGTCTGGAATTCCAACATTTCTGGGGTCTTCTTTGAATCCCAACAGCTTTGCAGGGCTTGCCTTGCTCCTCTTCTAGAAATCTTCCATTCTTTATACCAATCTCTCCCAAAATAAGCACTCTAGACTCATAGAGGGTCAAGAAGAAAGAGACACAGAGAGAACTTATTCATGAAGCAGTGCAGTTGGATTTTTTTTTTTTTCTGGGTGGTTTTTCTTGTGTTTATCTGTTATTTTTGGTAATGTATCTGTAAGGATGTGGGGGGGAGGTGGTGGTAGTGAATGAAACAATTGATTAAATCACCCTACCCCACTTAAAGTAACATGATGCTAAACTTACTTTAATACCTTTGTCATATGTGAATACATACCTTGAAGTACTCAATTAGGGTATAATCTATGTGGGAGTAAATTGGCAGATCTTTGGGAATCTTTGTTTCAAAAAGTATTGTACAACCTTAGTAAAATACTCCTTTTTAAAATTTAAGCCTGGCTAACTGATATCAATTATAATCTTGGGTGGGTAGCACTTGATGGGAGTTCACGAATAAACCCCACCCCTAAGCCCTCAAGACTATCTTTAGAACCTGAAGAGGAAGCATAGGAGTGGTACTCTGGCAACCTGACTTGTTAGTACTAATAATTGGAATATTTGTCCCACAATCTGTGATACATGTGGGGTCTCATCTGGGATAAATTTTGGACTTTTTCTTATTTGCTAAAATGCAATGGAAAGATTCTACACCAACTTTCTACCCTAACTTTCAGGACTTTTTATTTTCTTCTGTTTTAAACTGTAGGTATACTTTAGTTAGTCTGTCTTTATAAATCAGACCAGTTTTTAAGAAATAACTTTTGCTTGTTTGAATGTTTACTTACCAATATCTGCTATTGTACTATATCCATTATATGTAATGAGGCTTGGATTTATATAGATTTTTACATTTCCCAAATATTGTGGACTAGTAGTTTGTCCAGAGTGTACTATACAAGCTCATAGTTGTTCATAATTTTGTCATTTTACCTTTATTTTTTGCTTTATTGTTTTGCTTTATTTGTTTGCTTTATTGTGGCAGGAGGCTATCAGAATTTATGAATTTTAGATTGAAGATTCATAGAGTAAGAGCTCTTTAGTGGGAAAGGGGTCCAGTACTGTCTCTTATCCAATGCCAGTACATTTGGAACCCAGCTGAACACAGAGTAGAGGGACCTCAGCCCTATCAGGAGCTAAACTATCAAGCATCAAACCAGATAAGTTTACTCCATCCCATTTTAAGTTACAGACAAGCTGCTATCCTTGTCTGTCATGGGATATACTGTCTTTGAACTACTGAATGAAATGTTTAAAGTAGGTATGGAGAAAAAAGACCTTGTCATTTCTTTAATCAAAGGCTTTACACTAGGTATGAAAAGTCCTTGATCAGCTTAAAAATCCTTGAAATTCAAATGTATGAAATGGAATGACTAAATTCAACCAATTTAGATTGGTTGAAGAGACTTGTTCATGGCCTATGGGTTTCGTATACAATAAGCCAGATTTGGAACTCAGGTGCTGGAGCATCTGAAAGCTTAATAGTTAGAACTCTTCTATCATACCCATGAGAAGAACTATAAGTTCAGTTTCAGACTCCTCCTTCCCACCCCTTCTGGCTGAAGAAAGACCTTGAGAGCTAAGAAGGATCCAGAGAACTTAGAACTTCCCATGAACATCCTAGCAGGCTCCTTGCAACAGCTGGTTGCAGTCTGCATCGGGAGCCACAGGCATACTAGCCATAGACTACGAGGAATCCAGGAGAAAACTTATTCCATCTCTAATGGGATGGAAACCTCATAAGCATTCCCATAGAGGGGACAAGAGACAAGGACTTTCCATAATCAGCAGCTTTGATTTGTTTTATTGTTTTCTCTCCCAAATTGGCAGAAGAATTTATCCCAGATCTTTCAGTGGAATACATACATACATATATGCATATATGCACACACATATGTATACATATACATATATATTTACCAACTGTTCTTTAAGCTTTAGTAAATTATTGTTGCACTCTTTCAATTGTCTCCAACACTTTGTGACTCCATTTGAGCTTTTCCACTGGAATGGTTTGTCATTTTCTTAAATAAGTTGGCTAGGGTCACAGAACTAGTAAATGTCTGAAGCAGAATTTGAACCTAGGTCTTTTTGATTCTAGGTTTGGCACACTGAAACACTTAGTTACCCAATACTCATTTGTAAAGATCTGGTTAATTTATGTATGTTAATGAGTGGCTCAGTGGATAGGTACTGGTTCCAGGGTATTCTGACCTTATCTACTTACTAACTCTGTGACCCTGGGAAAGTTACTTTTGTGTGCCTCAATTTACTCACCTATCAAATGATAAGGAGAGGAAATGGTAAACACTCCAGTATCCTTGCCAGGAAATTCCAAAGGGGATCACTGAAGAATAAGTGCAACTGAAAAACAATTGAACAAACTGATAGTCATAGGGAAAATAGCAATGGTGGGGGCTTTAGAAAGGCATACTGTACTCCTCAGGACCTAAATGTAGTAAAGGAATTTATCAATTAATTAGCATAAACCCCTCCCCCCTCCCATTTTATTAATGATGTGGAGTGGGAAAATCACTTAGTCTAAATCAGAAAGATAGTAGTAATAAGTAGCAGTTATTTGAACCCAAAACCTCTGTGATAAACTGAATCATGAGTGGGGGCCAGGTAAGTGACCTCCAATGCCTGTCTCAGATGCATTATCAATGTTCTAAGAGGGGATTAGCTACAGAGTCTTAGCTTGAGTGCTGATTATTCTATTTCTTATGATTCCTTGAGGAACTGAGGATCTTCAGACTAAAGAGTGCCCAGGCCTTTATGTAAAAATCACAGTCTTTAGTTGAAAATAGAATAGAGGCAGTGCAACAATTGAATGTAAAAGCTGACAAGGACTTTAGAATTCATCTAATCCAGGTTTTAATCCGGAGTCTGTAAATTCAACACAGGCATAAATGTATGCATTAATAACTTTAATATAACTGATTTCCTTGTATGCTTTTTATTTATCTAAAAACATTCTGAGAAGGGAAAGGGTTCTGCCTAGAGGCAGCTAGAGCTCTGGGCCTGGAGTCAGGAAGAACAGAATTCAAATTCAGATTTAACCATTTACTAGTTGTTCAAATTCGGCCAAGTCACTTAACGGTTCTCTGCCTCAGTTTCCTCAATTGTAAAACGAGGGAAATAATAGGATTTATTTTGCAGGGGCTGTTGTAAGGATCATTTGTAAAGCACTTGGCACGACGTCTGATGCATAGTAGGCTCTTAATAAAAGTTTATTCCCTTCTCCCTCACTCCCCCATTGGCATTTCAAAAATGAGCAGGAAAGGGGCAGCTAGGTGGTGCAGTGGATAGAGCACCAGCCCTGAAGTCAGGAGGACCCGAGTTCAAATTTGACCTCAGACACTGAGCTGTGTGATCCTGGGCAAGTCACTTAAGCCCAATTGCCTCAGCGAAAAAAAAAAACAGGTCGACTTCAAATCTTTCACACGCTACTCCTTGATCTTACGCACAAATCTCGGAGCCAGCCAAGGCCCTCGGCCACCTCGTAGGTTAGCTCCCTTTGAAATCAGGGTCCATGCTTGCGCAACTTACTCAGGCCAGGCAGTCACAACTTAAACCAGTGGCAGAGCTAAACAGGAGCCAGACGGGGGCGCCACGGCCACGGGGACCGTCTCAACTTACACCAACCGTAGCGAAAAACGACTTTCGTAATGGCAAAAGAGACTTTGTACCAGCTCCCCGCTTTCAGAAGTAAGTGAGGGCTTGCATACTAAGTCTGTTCCGAGATCGGTGGCCGGCTGCATGGTGAGAACCGGAGGAGCACGCCTCTGCTGAGCCCCAGTTCTGCGGGTCGGCCACCGATGACCGGCAGCAAGTGAGAGCACGGTCGCCTTCACCTCGCCGGAGGGTTTCCCAGCAGTGCCCGCCCCCGGGGCTGGCCCCACACTCTCCCGGCTCCGGCAGAGGGGCGGGAAGAAGGCTGCGGGGACTTGCGGCTGGATGAAATCGCTCGCCTTCAGCCCTGCTGGTCGGTGCTTAGACGAGGCGGCCGCAGCGATCGGAAGAGAAAAGAGGGAAGAGGAGGAGGAGGAAGCTGCCGTAGACTAGGGAGGCGGATCCTGTTGGCCTCGGGTGTGCGTGTACAGCACTCCGCGATTTCTTCCTCCCCCCGGCCCCCCCCCCGCCGCGGTACGGTGCCAGCCAGGTGGCTCTCCCTGAGCCGGAGGAAAGCCCCGCGGTCCCCAGAGAGCGCGCCACGGAGAGGAGAGCGCGCGCCCCGGAGCAGCTGGCGTTGCGTTATGCTGTCAGTGGCGCACGGAGTCTCCGGAGCTTAGCGCCGCTTGGCAGCCTGGCGGCTCAGGTTTATTAAGAGCCCAGCCAGCCCTAGACAAGGAGGAAGCGCTTTCCCCCCCACCCGCCTAACAGCGTGTCCCTGCACCGCTTCTACCCCGAGCCCCGCAGCGAGCGAGAAACACGGCCACGGAGGCGCCCAGGAGGGGAGACGCGCCGCCGGCCAGCGGCGTCCCTCCGGGAGAAAGGGCACCGGAGAAGAGGCGGCGCCGCGGGGGAGGCGGCGGCGGCGAGGGTGCTGCGCGAGATGGCAGCTGCCTAGCCCGGCGGGCGCGGAGCAGCCCCGAGCTGTGGCTCGCGAGACGGGGGCGGCTGGGCGGTGGACCCCACGGCGACCGCCGCGGAGCCCCTGGAAGAGATGAGCGCCGAGGACGGCGAGGGCATCACTTTCCCCGTGCCCCCGTTTAGCCCCCCGGGCTTCTGCACCTTCCCGGAGGGCGGCTGCAGCCGAAGGGGCGGAGCGGCTGCAGCCGCTGCTCCGGGCGAGGGGAGTCAGTTCCCACCACCGCCCCCACCCGCCGGTAGCTTCTGGAACGTGGAAGGCAGTGGCGCCTCTGTCACCTGCACCGGGGGCATCTCGGCTGCTGCAGTCGCGAGCGGGGCTCCGAGCGCCCCCCGAAGTCGGGGCAACTCGACCGGCGCTGGCGGTGGCAGTCGGAGAACCACGGTGGCTTACGTGATTAACGAAGCCAGCCAGGGGCAGCTGGTGGTAGCCGAGAGCGAGGCCCTGCAGTGCCTGAGGGAGGCGTGCGAGGCGGTGGGCGCTGCGCTGGAGACCCTGCATTTTGGCAAACTGGACTTCGGGGAAACCGCGGTTCTGGATCGTTTCTACAACGCAGGTAGGCGAGATGAGTGCACTTCCTGAAGCTCTTCTACCTTCTTGTTGGGTGTTTGCCCTTCCCTCCCCTCCCCCACTTTTTTTTTCTTGACTTGAGCGCTCCCCTCTTATCGCTATCTCTCCATGGAGAGAGTGCCCAATGGGCTGTTAACATATTGCATGTGGCTTCCCTGGGAATGCGTGTAAGAGATCTCCTTTTCCTCTCTTCCCGGACCACTCTAGGGTCCTGAAGTTGATGAGCCCTGGATTTCGCATTTAGTCTTTTCCGCTCCCCTCTGCCCCTATCTTTTGAGCTGAGCTATTTCTAAGAATACCTGCTCGTACTTTTAGCTAACGATCCTTCCTCTCGTCACCCTTTCTCCTCACTAGATGTTGGGTATCTCATTTAGTTCTGAGTACGAGATTAGAATAAGTTTCATAGATTTCCAACCAGGGTACGTACATTTTGTACCTAAAGACTGAATTTTCTACCCAGTCTCATTTTACCTTAAGTTTTGATGACTGTATTTCAGCCACCCCACTTATTTGCATTTTCCAAGTTTGTTCTCTAGGACAGGAATGATACAGTAACAAACACAAGTTCTCTATTGTCCTTGTAACATTGTTGGAGAGAAAGAAGCCGGTGTTTTGGCAAACGGTGTGTGTTGCATTGTAGAACATTTGTCAATATACACGTTGTTTAAAACGTTAATGACTGTCTGGAGAGCTCAGATGAATTGAGCCATAGGTAATTAAAGCAGTTGCTAGCATAATCCCTTCCAAAAATAATTTTATTGTACTGTTCTAACACCTGCTACAGTAGTTTGAGAGTTGGGGAATTTGTTTAGTGACTGAAGCAATTTGCCATCTCTTGACGGATAAACTGAAATATTCACACTATTTTCAAGAATGTGCATATGAAATTAACCTCCTGTGGCCTTTTGAACATCATTACACTGACAAGCATGTAAAGCCATACGTTTGCATTAATATAACTGTGGGTTAAAATCTGATTAAAGCAATTTCAGTGCAGTAAGCATCTAGAAGATGTGCTTATATAAAAGGCTTTTGATTCTTGTCTTGTTTTTAGGCCTGTGTTTCCATTCAGCCTCTTCAAAACACCTGAAGGTTGCTTATGTCAGTGTTGGAATTCAGCCATGGCTGATGTCTCAATAGTTCAAAAATAAGGAAAAGTGCTTCATGTTTGGAAAGACAGGCTAAACAAAACTAAGTCTTTCTGGTTTGGTATTTGTTAAAAGTACAGGCCTATATAGCTGAACATACATTATTGCTAGTTATCTAAGTTACATAAACCTTGAAAAAAGCACCTAACTTATTTGGAGTACACAATGTGGGAAATAGTAAAAAAAAAAAAAAAAAAAAAAAAAAAAAAAAAAAAAAGTAACTAAAATACTGCAAATCAGAAAGATTTTCTTTGCTATATTTAGCTTTATTGCATTATTAGATGATTTACAAAAGTTCCTGCTCTATACCCTTTGGTAGCATAACTCCTAAACTACTTGGAAATATGGTTTTAATAAGACTATTTTTTTCTACTTATGTTTTACCACATTCTGATTGATGGCTATTGTTGCTAAATATAAGAAACTGTATACATTGGCTCATAGATCCGTTTTTTTTTTTTTTTTCTTCCCCAATCCAAAATGTATTTGAAGTAGAATCTAACACTATTTCAATGGGAAATTGTTCTCATAGTTGCAACTGGGGATGTTAGGTATGTATTATAAATGGTTAGATTATATCTTTACTTAATTATAGATTATACCTTTATCTCATAGATCTCATTTGACAGTGGAAATAGGCTCAGAGAAGGTAAAAGGATGTACCCAAGGTGGCACAGGTAGTAAATGGTAGACTTGAATAAATGATAGAATAATCCACTCTAGTGTTTGAAAATATCAGATTTCTTTAACTTGAAAGTTGAATTTGCACCTCTAAACAAGTCCAGAAAAGACAATGTGATGGCAGTCATTATTAATATAGTGCTAATTATAACTTTGAAATATTTATATGAAAGTGCAAACATATATTATCTTAGAGGAACAGTGGCCATATTTTATGAAATGGATTGGGAGCTTCATGTTTTGAAAAATTGAGAGAAAATTAATGGATTTCCTTTTTGCTTGTACTAGTACATTTTGTAAATTTAGGAACTGATTTAAAAAAATACTTACTTTTCCCTATGTGAATATTATTTAACTATTCTAATGGACTTTTTTTTTTTTTTTTGGTCATTTTAGGTCAGTTTGTATAAGGTTTTTTGTTTGTTTTTTAGCTATTAAACTTGTGTTATAATTTTTAGAGGTACAATTTTTACTTTTTTTGGAACAAGTATCACTTTACAGGGGTCGTTTCTACTCTTTCCCAATATCTTCCTTGCCAGAATTTAAAGTTCTTTCATCATTATTTCCTTTCTTAGCTTTTATGTTGAAACTTCTGCTATATTATTAGTTTCATGGAAATTCTCCATATTTACGTATTTAAGAAAACATTATTAAAGGGACAAGAAATACCATGGTAACAAACATTTTATTCAGTAGAATTCAGTGAATTGTAAAAAATGTCATAGTTTTTCCTTATACATGATGATGTTTAATTTACAGATGGGTTGTATCCTAAATTATTCAAAAGAGATTTATCCCATGGCTAACCTGCTATGTACAGAGTATTGTGCTATGCCTTGAGGAAATAAAATGTTTAAAAGTAATCACCTTGTCCTCTTGTGCCTTTTAAGTGTTTATAATTGGTTTCTAGAATTTTTTTCAAATTTCTTTTTCAAATTTTGAATTCATTTGCCAATTGAAAGAATGTTATAAATGGTAAACTCATTTCTAAGGAAGACAATTCAACCAATAATAACCAATAATAGTTTAACCAATATTCGAAGTATAAAATTTAATACTGTTTCTATGAAAAATTGTTCTAACTTGGCAAGCTAGGAACATATTATCCCTTATCTCACCTCCATCCTAAGCAGGATTTCCCTGGCTCTATGCTACATACAGGTCATGGCTTCCTTTGACTAGGCTGAGGATCTCAGGAGAGTGATGGTTGGGATGTGGAAGGGATCGGAGCTAAGATGGGAGGAGAATTATGGTAGGAAGGTTGGAATAATAACCACAAACTGACAGATGCATCATTTCCCCCCTTTACGGCTTCCTCTTGTAATTCAAAGAACCACCCAATATAAATTTATTGGTATATTTTCTACTCTACACTGCCATTCTCTTTTCCATTCTTTTCTGTAGTGAGTTTCAAGAATTCAATCACTAGCTTTCATTTATGTTGTTGCCGTAGTTCAGTCATGTCCTACTTTTTGTGATCCCATTTGGGGTTTTCCTGGCAAAGATATTGGAGTAGTTGGACATTTCCTTCTCCAGCTTTTGACAGATGAGGAAAACGGGAATAAGTGACTTGCTCAGGGTCCCACAGCTAGTATGTATATGAGACCAGATTTGAACACAAGAAGGTGAGTCTTCTTGACTCTAAGCCCAGCATTCTATCCACCATGCCACCTACCTGATCTCATTTATTATTAATGCTAGCTAATTGCTTCTAATCATGGCCTTACTCCTCCCCTGGCCTTCGGCTGAATAGGAATTCTTTATCTTCTCTTACCTGAAGCAAGCATATGTTGCTTTTGTCTTTGGGTTTTTTTTGTTTGTTTGTTTTTGTTGTTTGTTTTCTCTGACCAGCACTTTTTGACTTCAGTGTCTTCCATTTGTATGTTCCCTTCTGACGAACAGGTTACAAGCCATCCCTCCCACTTCTTCAGAGTTTATATTTGAATATAATTCTCCTGATAAAAGTGATCCCTTATGTTGGAATATCAATGGAGTTATTAGCCCTTGATTTTCTAGGATATTTCTAACTTTTTCTGTAGAAGGAACTTCTACATTTAGACTATTTTAGAATTTTTTGTATTTGAATCCCTTGCCATCTCTACCTTTTTTTTTTTTTTTTTACTCTTCTAGTGTTACTTTAATAGAAGGAAAAACCCAGAATAGTAGAATAGATTATCAAAGGAGAGCAGAAGTCCATTTGTCAGAGTTCAAGGAAACATTGTTGGCATTGTACATGCCAGGCTTTCCTTATTGGTCTGACTTCGCTTCTTTACACATAAGTAGCTGAATAGAGTAGCTGAATAATATTTAGTGAATTTATGAATGTATGAGATTTTGAGTTTTATGAATTTATGAAATTTGTGAATTTCATCTTGAAAAGGAGCTTAAAGATGTTATTTATTTTATATATGAGAATACTGAGGCCCAGAGAGCCTAAGTGACAGAGATAACATTTGAACCTAGGCCGTTGTACTCCAAATCCAGCGCTTTCTCCTTTTCTTCTGTCTCTTCCACTATCTAGATGTGATGTACTTGCCCATCTAATCTAATGCCACAGATAGGAAATAGAGGGACAAGGATCATGGCTGGGGAGGTGGCATGAAATGTAGAAGACTTAGGCTACAATGTGAGTTCTGTTGGTTTGGGGAGAAAAGGAAGAGTGATTTTCAGAAAATTCAGGGATATTAAAGAAGCAAATTTTATTTGTGTGTTTTAAAGTATATTTGTTTTTGTTTGGTGATATCTGACTCTTTGTGGTCCCATTTGTAGTTTTCTTGGCAAAGATACTGAAATGGTTTAGTATTTCCTTCTCTAGTTCATTTGACAGATGAGGAAATTGAGGCAAAGAGGGTGAAATGATTTATCCAGGGTCACACAACAAGTAAGGTGTCTGTCTGAAGCAAAATTCAAACTCAGGAAAATGAGTCTTTTTGACTCCAGGCCCAACACTCTATCCATTGTGCTTAGCTGTCCTGGTATATAGTTATATCTATTTAAAGCACATAGTTATATATTAATTATTCCAATAGCTAAAATGGTCTCCTAGTCTTTAATTATGTTTGTTGTTGGGGATGGGGAGGAGGACTGCTGAATTTGGAATCTGACAATTGAGTTTGAATTCCAGATTTTGCTACTCCAATTCCAGGTTCAAGTCGCATACATTTTCTCAGTTTTCCTTTTCTGTAAAACATTAAGATAAGATTAAATAGCTTTTAATTGCCCTCCTATTCCTAAATCTAGGGTGCTATAATACTTTAGTAACCTACCTGTTCATATATATATATATATGGAATGCATTACCTATATTTGAGAAAGATGAATTTATCTTGAAGGGACAAAGAAGATTTTAACCTGGGGAATAGGAAATTTGAGGCCTGTCTTCAAGTATCTGAATGGTTTCTTGTGAATTAAATTTGTTCATCATCATTTAGAACAGTGGAGATTGGGCATTTGTAACTAGATGAGAGAAAAACCTTCATTTGTTGTGATTGTGATGTGTGTGTGTGTGTGTGTGTGCGTGTGTGTGTGCATGTATATCTATATATAGGTATATGTATGTGTACACATCTTTGTACTATGGAAGAAGTTTTTTGTAATTACTGGCTATTTAAAGTTCTTTAATATTGTCTATAGTGTTTTGGAGGGGCTTCCTGAGGATTAGGTCCAGGGCTGTATTGAAAGGTAGTGAGTTTCCCATCACTCAAGGTCTCCAAATAGAAACTACATGATCATTTTTGAAAGCTAAGTGAGAGTTTCTTTTCAGATATATGTTAGATAAAACATAAGAGCCTTTCCAAATTGGAGTTTCTGTGCTCTGAAAATATAAGTGAATGTTTAGCTTCTATCAAGGTTAAATTAGGGAAAAAGAGAAAAAAAAAACACCGTGAAACATAATTATGTAAGGTGAATCTCTAGTTATGATACTGACACATTAGTCTCTCTCCTTAATTGCTAAGATTTACTACTTTCTTCCCTTTGCTGGAGATATTGATATTGTAATTTATCACATTTTCAGATTATTATAGAAGGAGAAGAACAGAAACTGGTTTATAGGATCATGTTTATTCTAGAACCTTTTTTAATGAGAGAAGGTGAACATTTAAATCTATTTAACTTTGTTCTTAATTAGTAACAACTTTGTGAACAGCAACAACCAAAGATCCATCCAAGTCAGTATGTGGTCATTTCCTTGGAGGACAAGGGGAAGAATGAGAAAGTATAAGTATCAAAAGAAAATTTAATATATTAAAGTTATAACATGGTTGAATTAAGCACTATTTAATAGATAGAGTGTGCTATAAACATTGCACAAAATAGCAAACATTTATGTTAAAAACTAGATTTTTTTTCCTGCCACGGTAATTAATCATTTTATTGAAAAACATCACCACTGTGATTCATGCAGGAAGGAAATTATATTCCTTGCTACAAATGTTTGTAAAAAGATCTGTGGTCTTTCTCAGTCTGTGACACACTTATGACCTCTTTAGAACTCAGAAGGGGGTAAGATTGGTAAAGGATATCAGGATGCTGTAAATTCCTACCTCTAACTGCATTATTCCTGTGTCTAGATATCTGTTCTCCATTTTCTCTCTACTTTGGACCACATCTCTATACCTCTATGCTCTACTATAAGTAGAAGACACATTCTTCTGTGTTACTGGGTACATTTAAAGTATTGGAATATTATAAACTAGGTCTTTGGACAATCGCTGCTGAGGGAGATCATGTCCCAAAGGCCAAGTGACTTACTCATCAACTTGTGAACACTGGGAAGTGAGTAATTGGCAGCTGGGTCAGTAGAAGGTATGAGATGTTAATTAGGCACATGCAGTGTTAGTCTTTTTAACTCTTCCAATGGGGAGAGCAAAAGTCTGCCAGGAACTGGAACTTGATAAGAAGTGAGAGCTCTGAAACTGGAAAAGGCAGTCCGTTCTGAGCAGTGGGGGAAAAATTCCTAGTGATGGGCTGGCTCCAGGATGTAAAATGTGCAGCCATTTAGAACTAAGGATGAAGTCTAATTAGTGGTGAAAGAACTGAGCTTTACTCAAAGCTGGGATCTCTATATCCTTTAGTGATCTGTGGACAGTTGTCAGTGCTCTTTCTACTTGGGAGGAGGGGAGGGGACAATGAATGTTTTTGCCTTAACCATAGCATTTCCTTCACTTTAATTTTTTTTTTTTTTAAACCTCACCATTATTCAAAAAAAAGGCCATATAAGAATGTCAGGTGAGTCCATGACACACACAAACTTAAGAACTCTATCTAAAAGAAGAACCAGTTTTATCTGTAACTAAGCTTCTGGCCTAAACTGGAGATTCATGTAGTGGTAAGAATTGTTTTTGTTGTTCAGTCTTGTCCAGTTGGATAAGACTCCAAGGACAAAGTCCCTAGGGTTTTCTTGGCAAAGACACTAGAGTGATTTGCTATTTCCTTCTTCAAGGGGCAAGAATAGAATTTACTATTTCCCTTCCTATATTCAAAGCCAAATTGGCCTACTTACTATGCTGTGGACTGATCATTCCATTTCCCATCCCTGTGTATCTTCATAGGCTATTGTCCAGGTTTGGAATATACTCCTTCAATCAGTCAATAAACATTTATTAAGCACTTACTAAATACCAAGAATGTTCTGTCACTTTTATCCCTTAGAAGCCATAATTTGCTTCAAGGCTCAACTTGCATATTATCCCGTAGTTAGGTTCCCCCTACTTTTCGTCTTACATCTTTATGTTATCTCCCTCCTAAAATTATCCTGTACATCTTTGAAAGCTGCAGAGAACAATGGAGAGAGTGTTAGATTTATAGTCAGTGAATCTGGTCAAATTCCACTTCTGCCATTAAAAGTATCTGGGTAAATCACTGAACCTCAAGTAAGGAAGAATTTTGCCCCAAATATTTCCCATCTGTATGACCTTGGGCAAATCTTGTCTCAGTTTCTTTAATTGTAAAATGGGAATAAAAATAGCACTTCAATCCCAGAGTCTTTGTGCTGATCAAATGTGACAATATTGGCAAAATATTAGCATTGTTTTGGCACACAATAGGAGTTTAATAAATGCTTGTTTCCTCCATTGCCTGCTCTGCCTTTCCTTTCCCTGTCCTGCCCTTTCCCCCTTTTCCTTTCTCCTTCTTTCCCTCCCTGCTTTCTTTTCTTCTTTCCTTTATCTGTATGACTTTTGGAAAAATGTTCCAGTTTTCACCATTTCTATAAAATGGGGTTAATAATAACATGTGTTGAGATTGAGAATCAAAAAAATATATATTTTTTTTATTTAATAGTTTTTATTTACCAGATATATGCATGGGTAATTTTACAACATTGACAATTGCCAAACCTTTTGTTCTAATTTTTCCCTCCTTCCCCCCTCCCCCAGATGGCAAATTGACCAATACATGTTCAGTATGTTAAAGTATAAATTAAATACAATATATGCATACATGTCCAAACAGTTATTTTGCTGTACAAAAAGAATCGGCCTTTGAAATAGTGTACAATTAGTCTGTGAAGGAAATCAAAAATGCAGGTGGGATTGGGAATTCTATATAATGGTTCATCGTCATCTCCAAGAGTTCTTTTGCTGGGTGTAGCTGGTTCAGTTCATTACTGCTCTATTGGAACTGATTTGGTTCATCTCATTGTTGAGAGGGCCACATCCATCAGAATTGATCATCATACAATATTGTTGTTGAGGTATATAATGATCTCCTGGTCCTGCTCATTTCACTCAGCATCAGTTCATGTAAGTCTCTCCAGGCCTTTCTGAAATCATCCTGTTGGTCATTTCTTATAGAACAATAATATTCTATAATATTCATATACCACAATTTATTCAGCCATTCTCCAATTGATGGGCATCCACTCAATTTCTAGTTTCTGGCCACTGCAAAGAGGGCTACCGCAAACATTCTTGCACATACAGGTCCCTTTCCCTTCTTTAAAATCTCTTTGGGATATAAGCCCCGTAGCAACACTGCTGGGTCAAAGGGTATGCACAGTTTGATAACTTTTTGAGCATAGTTCCAAATCGCTCTCCAGAATGGCTAGATGTATTCACAACTCCACCAACAATGTATCAGTGTCCCTGTTTTCCCACATTCCCTCCAACATTATGCATTATCTTTCCCTGTCATTCTAGCCAATCTGACAGGTGTGTGGTGGTATCTCAGAGTTGTCTTAATTTGCATTTCTTTGATTAATAATGACTTGTTGCAGTGGTCCTCAAACTTTTTAAATAGGGGGCCAGTTCACTGTCCCTCAGACTATTGGAGGGCCAGACTATAGTAAAAACAAAAGCTCACACTCTGTCTCCGCCCCTCAGCCTATTTGCCATAACCCAGTGGGCCGTGTAAACATCCTCAGCAGGCCGCATCTGGCCCATGGGCCGTAGTTTGAGAACCCCTGATTTGGAGCATCTTTAAGTGAAATAAAATGTAAAGCACTTCACAAATAGTAGAGTGCTGCAAATACTAATTATTCTTAACTTATTGTATTATTTATAGTATTTTTTTTTTTTTTTTGTCATTTATAGCATCCTTGGGCTTCAGTTTCCCTACCTCTAAAATTAGGGGGCTGAACCGGAAGACCTAAGAGATTGTTTCCAGCTTTCTAAGTATTCTTTCTACCTCGTCTCTTCCCCATTCACTTAAAGGCCTCACTAATTTTTCTAAAGAACAGGTTTGACAATGTCAGTCCTGCACAGGGTGAGCTCCAGTGGCTTCCTGTTCTCTCTAGTGTTAAAAATAACCTGGCCCTTCCGACTTTCCGATCTTCCTGTAGTCTATAGCCCTCCATGCACTCTCATTCAGTTACTTGATTGCTTGTAATTTCTGGACCACTAAAAACTCCATTTCCTCTCGCCATATCTTTGTACTGATTGCTCACATTCCTGAAAAGCTCTCTCCTTTGAAATTACATCCTGTACACTCCATAAATCTTCTACATAGTTAGTTGATTATATGTTTGTATATATTTATATATGCATAATACATATGTGTACAACACTCAACATATATAAGAGCTCCTTGAGAGTGGGGACTGTTTTTACCTTTGTTCCTATTCCTAAAACTTATCCCAGAGCACGGCATCTAACAAACACTTAATAAATGCTTGTTGACTGATTGATTTCGCCAATTACTCCCTGCGCCAATGTGGCCCCTTTGGAATTGAACCTGTCCTCCATAATGACAACCACAACCACAATAGCAGTTAAGAATTGTGTCTGACAGTGAATGCATCATTCAGTTTCCTCCATCAACCTTTCCTTTCCCCTTTTTTCCTTTCTTACCTCTGCAGAGAAGCAAGGTACCCCATAATTCTTTGGTATAGATTTTTAACTTTATCTGTTTTTCCATTGAATTAAAGGGAGAGACAGGTATGAATAGAAGAAAAAGAGGGAAAAAACCCTTTTTAGGGAATGGGTTTTGGGGCTCAGCTATGAAAATGGTCCTTGGTTTTTCAAAGGTGTTTCTGAATAATCACCATCCTCATTCTTCACTTTCTCTGAGTTGAAAAAAAAGTAGCAAAAGACAAGACACCCAGGATGTTGTGACATATCAAGATATAAATAAATTGCCAGAATGTGCTGGTTGAGAAACATTCTTGAAGAGGACCATGATATCAGGGAAGTGATGCTATGACATGCAAGTGAATTGGATTTAAGTTAGGGAGGGGCAAGATCAGCTATCTTACTTTCTCTTCCAGAGCCATCTGGATCCAGTGGCAAAATACAGATCAAGATCACTGTATATAAGAGCTAATGAGACCAGGATCAGGGTTTTGATTTTCTCCTATCACCCTCTTAGCAAATATCTGCTGTAGTGGCTCAGATTGTATATAGCCCTAGTCAGCTGGTTTCCAGATTTACAACTTTGTTAATTAATCAAGGGGATGAAATGAGAGTAGAAGGGTCAACACAACATCTTCAAGCATTGTCCTGCCAAAGCTGAGAATAGGAGTAGGCAAGATAGGAAGCTTCTTAGATAAAAATGTGTAGCAGAAAGGAAGAAACATTTTTTCTTCTTTTTTAAGGCATTGATGCGAAGTTGTTTTTATATTAGCAGGACTATATTTCTTCTCTCACTTTTATTTGCTTCTTCCTCATCCTATTATTGATTCATTTCTCAGTTGGGTCTCTCTCATTGTCTCAATAGATTTCTCTGTTCTGTAAAATAGTAGCAAAGAATCTTTAATTTTCTCTCTATTTTCTATCCCGAAGCCCCAAACTAGAAACAGCACTCTGGCAAACAACTTACTATTAGAGCTGTATGACCTTAGAGAAATTCCTTAACCTCTCTGTCCCTTAATTTCTTCTGTGAAATGAAAGGGATGGACTATGTCTTTTTCTTCCATGGATATATGCCCTTTTCATTCAATTATTATATTACAAATGTGGTTTTAATAAATAGACAAACTAGCAAAAGTTAAGTACATATAAGTATGCATATATGTATATAAGTATAACATATATATGTATATGTGTGTGTGTATATATATATATATATATATATATATATATATATATATATATATATATATATATATATACTAGCCTTTATATATATATATATATATTTAAAGAGAGATAGATTAAGTATATACATATTTTATATATATACATATACATATATATTGAAAGAGAGAGAGGGAGGGAGGGAGGAAGGGAGACTCAACATTAAAAAAAAAGGAAAATGAAAAGATGTAGGAGGGAACTCGGGGAAGAAAAATTGTCTACATGTTAGGTAATCTAGGCATGTACAGGACAAGCCCCCTCATAAGGAATAGTTTCAGACTTTTAAGGTACTCCAAGGAGAAAAGGGAGTTAGTTATAAGGTTACTACCTTGGAATATGTAATCCAAAGTTTCATTCATCCAGCTTCTTTATCCATGTCCTCATTAATGTGCTCTCGTTGTTCATTCATTTCAATTGTGTCTGACTGTGATATGGTTTGGGTTTTTCTTGGCAAAGATACTGGAGTGGTTTACCATTTCCTTCTTACTCATTTTACAGATGAGGAAACTGAGGTAAAAGGATTAAGTGACTTGTCCAGAGTCACAGAGCTACTGAGTGTCTAAGGCCAGATTTGAAGTCAGAAAGATGGTTCTACCTGACTCTAGACCTGGCATTCTAGCCACTGTGCCACCTAGCTGCAACTTGATGTGTCCAAGCAGCCTCAGTCCTGGAATGCTGGCTCCTCTTTGTGAAGGCTGCTCCATGTGGCTTTCAATTTGGCTTTCAGTTCTTGTGAGTCTTACCAGGAATAATTCCTCTTTTGAGTCTTTCTCTTAAAAACACTTACCTAATTTTTATATATCAACTGTGGGAATGTGGAGTGTTATTCCTAATCTTATGGTGTTGCTTCCTTTTTGCCCTCATGGGACCTCATAAAGGGATCTTGTGGCAGTGAGCTATTTTTAGTTAGTTTGATATCTCATTTTGATATCTCATCATCTGACCCCCTTTTCCATGGTTAGGATTGTGAAAGACGTTTTTCTTTCTTTCTTTTTTTCTTTCCTTTTTTTGGTCAAGATCTCTGATTTCATTCATAGTGAGGAAATCTTTTCTGTCACTACTAACTGGTGACTTCTCTGCAGTTTATAGTTTTAGAGTGGCACCTGGAGTACCAAGAGGTTATATGACTTGCTTAGGTTCACACAGTTAGTAATGGATAGAACCCAGGCCTTTCCAACTACAAGATATGATAGACTCTCCATTCAATATGCCATGCTACCCCTCTTTTTATTTATTCTTTAAGACCCTACACATTTTTAATGGCAGAAAATTCTGATCTCTTTGGATTACAAGTACTTTGTAACAGATCAGGTGAGGTTACATTTTAGATTCGACTCACTCTCAAGTGGACAGTAACATTCAAGTGATGCAATTTTAAAATCTTGTTAGCATAAATGCCTTATCTTGGCTCAAAAGTGTTTTGTTTCTAGAAGCTTGATAAAACTTTCTCTGTGTGTGTGTGTGTCTGTCTGTCTATCTGTCTGTCTCAGTCTCTGTCTCTCTGTCTTTATATGGAGAGTAACCAGAAGAGCATTTTCTTTGAGAAATTTACAATCTAGTTGTTAAGAAGGAAAAAAAAAAAGCAAAACTTTTAAAGAAAAATCTGGATTTGCAATTAGAATACTGTAGAAGCTTCCAGTATGAAAACCCCTTTTACTGATGAAGACTAGAAACTACCCTGTAATATGACCTTTTTTGTTTGTTTTGGAGGATTTTTTTTGGTATTAACATTTCTATTTAAAGTTTTGTGTTTTCCTCATTTGTAAAGTGAAGGGTTTGGAGTAGACAATCTCTAAATGAGCTCTGAAGTGAGCTCTGAAATCTGATGAATCTAGACTTTCCTTTTTTCCTTCCTAATCCAAATCCCAATGTTAGAAGTGGTTGCCTTCAATTTCTTTTTGATTTGCAAAGCATGTTATTATTTTTCTGATTTCTTAGTACTCTTCAAATTGTACATTTGCTCATGAAACTCCATTGCTTCTTGTATTGTGATATCTGGAAACTGGGAAAATTAGACAATCAAAACTTGAATCATCTACTAGATCTTTAATGGAGCAAGTCATTGAAGAAATTATTTGACTTAAAAAAAAAAAAAAAAGAAGAACCTAAAGCCACAATTTTATAAAAATTTGTAACATAATTAGAAGCTTTGGAGTCTACATAAATATATTGTATATCTATGTAAATGATAATTTTTTTCCTTCAATAATTTAAATTTCCTAAAACTGGCATTAGATCTTCTAAGATTGTCTAAGAATATTTGCATGAAGAGATAGTTTGAGATGTGGATAAAATATTACTGGACTTGGTGCCAGGAATACCTGGGTTCCAATGCTGCCTTTGACATTTACATTGTGACCTTAGGCAATTCATTTCTCTGAGTCAGTTTCCTCAACTTTAAAATGGTTATGACACTTGTATTAGTTACTGCATAAAGTTGTTTTGATGAGAGTACCCTGTCAGTATGAATTTTTAATATTGTTCCATGAACTTATTTCAAGAAAAGTAAAGAACACCATTGACTTGGTAATAGTTTAACCTTAAGAAAATGGAATTTTATGATTGCAATCCTATTTCCTAGAATGCATTGACTATGAAAATTTGGGAAAGGTAGGAGTTAGTTTTAAACCATGGTTATTTTGGGGGGGGGGGGGCGGGAGCAAGTTGGTTTTAAAATCGCTCACGCTGATCTTTTTAGCTGTGCAATAAAATGCATTTTTTCAGTTATTATAATAACATTTGCATGTGCAATGAAATGTGTTTTTTCCCCCAGTGCACCCAATAAATATTTGTTAGGGAGGCTTGGGGTCCAGTTTCCTTGTCAAGACCCTATAGAAGTTGGAGAACAGTGTTCTAACTTGCACATGAGTTAGGACATGCCTATTTAACTTGAATTTCTTGCCAAGAAACTCAGCATTGCCAGAATCTTGTTCACCTAAATTGCATTTGATCATTGGAAAACCCAAAACAGAAATAGACAAGAAATGCTTGCTTACAATCTTGTGTTGTTCCAGAAGCTTCTGTTTTCAGAAGCTTTTGTGTAGAAAAAAAAAAACTGTAGAAAATTTATTGTCATCAAATAAGAACTATTCACTGATTGACTCTACTTGATATTAGGGGAATAATTAGGGGAAGACTCTTGCTTGTTTACATTATTCCTAAGATCTGAAAATTAAGATCTTTAGCATTATGAGCTCTTTGCACAGTCCATATTAGTTGTTCTGTATAATTAACACTCAATAACTGAAGAACATTTACTCTGGAAAAGTTAGTAGGTAAGAATTATAGTGTGGCCAGTATTTTCCAAATTGTAATGCTTATCAAGTATAAATGTTTATTTTGGTTATTTGATTGCATTGTGGGTGAGGAGTGGACCCAAAAGATAATAGTAAATGTATTTTTTTCAAAAGTTCTGAAAAGTTTAGATGCAAAGTTGGAAGAGTTATTATAGTTAGGTATATTTAATGCATTGTGAAAAATCTGAACTCTAATTAACAGTTATAAATATTTTAATGAAAATAATTGTTAATCAGTGACAAAATCAGAACTTATGAAAAGATGAAATTTATATTTCTTTGGTTTATAATCCTTTTACATAATGTCATTTACTATGGCAAAAATATATCATTTTGTGCTGGAGAATTTGTACATCCCTGAGTATGTTATCACACTTATAGACAATCTAGCTTCACAGATGTGTGTTCCCATAGGGTCTTTTAGCAGTTTGGTTATGAAATAACTACCCACCTTGATCAGATATTCCGTGCATGACATTTTGAAATGGAAATTAATAGTATAGAGATATTGCTATTTTTCCTCCCTGTAATTAATTGAATATATTTTGTAGAACCCCACAGATTGCCATCTAATTTTGAGACTTTCAATTCATACTTTACAATACCTGAGTCATGTGGGGTTCTAAGAACCTCTCTTCCTTTATTCCTGCTGCCTTGATCTGTTCTTGAATGTCAGAGTTCTTTTGGGCTTCTTGAAGAGGAAAGAGTAGCAGTTGCTGAAGAGGAAGTTCCCCATAAAGTGTCTAGGCACACTGACCAATTTGATCTGGCAAAGTTACCAGTCTTATGTCAGCTATTAAGACCATCATTAACATGAAAAGAAAATGAATGTTGAATACTTACTAATGAAAGTAATTCAGGTATTCAACTATGGAGACATGGTCTTTGTTAATGATTACATTATATATTAACAAGAGTAGTTCAGATATGTAACTATGGAGGCATGGTTGTATCAGTGATTAATGAATGGAAAGAAAAATGTTTCATATCCCAACAATTACATTCAGTTTTGATATTCTCCAGTAGAAGAGAGATGATGAACCAGGACCATTGTTCTCTGTTGATGTTTTTCCCTTCTTTCCCTTTCCCTCCCTCTCTTCCTCTTCTTTCTCTCCCTTTCCCCTTTTCCCCCTTTCCTTCCCTTCTTTCCATTTTCCTATCTTTTCTTTCCCTTCCTTTCCCTTTCCACCCTCTCATTTCCTTGACTCTTTTACTGCTCATCCCTTTTCATTTTTTTTTCTTTTTCTTTTTTTCTGAGGCTGGGGTTAAGTGACTTGCCCAGGGTCACACAGCTAGGAAGTGTTTAAGTTTCTGAGACCACATTTGAACTCCGGTGCTGGTGCTCTATCCACTGCGCCACCTAGCTGCCCCCCAACCTTTTCATTTCTAATGTTTCTCAGGAGACTTTATCCAATTAGAATCTATGCCTTCAAGTTGGCACAATCCTTATGTCCAGGCACCAGGTAGCCAGGGGCTTGTGGACAACCTGAATCTGTTCTGAAAGTGAATATTACTGGTCTGGAAAAGCTTTGCTAGCTCCCAGTTAAATGTATGTAACCTAAAACAATCACCCCAAAACTTATATTTTATTTTGTAATATATTATTAGATTCCTACCTAATAGGTTTTTTCATAATAATCTTTTCTTTTTACAATATTAAAATTAATACATTGTCCCTAAGTGAATACTGATAATAAAAATTCTCATCTCTATAATACTTCAATCCTTACGAACTGCTTTCTCACAATAGCCCTTTGAAATAGATAATAGGAATATTTCTACACCTTTTTGTAGGAGATGCCTTAGAGATGGAAAGTACCTTATCTATAGACACAGAAAATACATATTGGAGCTGAGATTGGAACTCAGTTTTCTGGCTTATGATATTCTTTTTTCTGAACCTCATTGTTTCATTAAAGGGGAAGCACACTGGAATATGGGGACACAGTAAATGGGGAACAGCCAGTCTATGGAGTAAAATTTTGGTCTTGGATAATGTGCAAAGTAGATTAAAAAGTATTTGAGAATTGACTATGTTTTATTTGGAAGCTCTAGTATCTTCTGTAGAATTGTTTTTCTTTGATTTATATTCTTTGATGACTTTTTCTCACATCTTATTATCTTTAATTTTATTTAATCTAGTTTTTAATACCTTAGCAGTAATAAAGGAACTAACTACTGGTCTTCATCTTTTGTTCCATAAAGGCTTTATCCTTTTGGATTGGCTTGATGTGGTAGCTCTGTTCAATGATTAAATCCATTTGTTCTGACAAGACTTTATACAGAAATTTTATGATCTGATTTTCTTTTCTTATTGGTACTGAACCTGATTTGACCTCAGGACACCTGAACGTTTCAATTCCAGGTCCCACTCATATTTCTGATCTGGAATGGCCAGAGGCATGGCAGTCCCATAAACAAATCAGTTGTGTTCACCCAGATGGTATTATCAGGTTGTGATAGAGGTAGATCTGTTTAGTGAAAAGAGCTTGGGTCTGGGATGCACAAGACATGGATTTTAATCTTAAAATCTTGTCTTACTTAGCTGGGCAGCTAGGAGTACCAGATGGGGAGTCAGGAAAACCTGAGTTCAAATTAGCTGCAGACTCTTACTAGTTGTGTTATCCTAAGCAAGTCATTTACTAATCCATCTGCCTCAGTTTCTGTTAAATAGAGATAATAATATCATCAGCTTCCCAGAGTTGTGAGGATAAAATAACATCCCTAAAGCACTTTATAAACCTTAATGTACTATATAAATGCTATAAAATAATATCATTATTATTATTATTTGTGTTTGTTGTCTGTTCTCTGAAGTTAGACAATTTATAAAGAATAGAGTGACCTTAAAGACTTTGCAAATTTCAAAACACCACACAAATAGTAGATATTATCAATATAATTTATTGCAATTTTAATGCAAATTTATTGCAAAAATTGCTAATGTAGTTTTGGGAAGGAAATTACTTTCTGCATTAGGAGGGGAAATAACTTCAAGGAGCAGGGAGATGGTAGTCTCATACTCTGCCCTCTTCAGACATGATCTGGAGTATGGCTTTCAGTTGAGCATGGTTCTGGAATGACATTAATGAGTTAGATAACAACCAGAGGGCAACTAACCAATAAGGTGAAGGACCATTCTTTGAAGTTAGATATAACGAGTAATTACTTTGTGGAGATAATTTTATTTAGGAAGCAATATTTCCTGTTACCTCTTAAAGTCCCTTTATTTGGAGATATTGGGGAAAAGTTTAGAACTGAGAGGTGTTCAAGAGTTCAGTTCAGGATCAATGTGTAAGTTGTTGGAATCTTTGTCATCATGTTTCAGCTTAGAGAATGGATCAGACAAGGAAAGACAGTCATGTAGTCTTTCATAAAGTCTCTAGGTGCTAGTCTCTGATTTGGTCTCCTGCTGGTCCAAAAGTTAAAAGTCCAATTTTTTACTCATGTTAGATGCCAAACTTCTATTGACCATACAACAAGTCTTTGATAATTTCCTTTGCAAGGCAGATAAGTTTCCCATTAACCTCACAGAAAACTATAATCAGTTCTTGAGCCATATGTTATGCCTAATATGTTGTCATCATGGAAATTCCTTCCTGACTCCAGCAGATTGCACACTTAGAATGCAAACATGAGATTAATGTGCTTTATCATTGGCTCCAAATCATGATAAAAATGTTTCTTTTCTCCCATTCAACAAACAATGACTAAGCAACTCTCCCGTGCAACAGAGCATAACTAACACTCTGCAGATTGGGATTTAAAACTTTGATAAGATTCCTCACTTTCCATCATGGAACTTCTAGCCCACTTTTGCTTCTCCTTTGAAGATTTGAAGTTCCACTTTAAAATGTCATGTGATCATGTATCAGTGATGTATGAACATTAAGTTTCCAGTGTAGTAAACCAGGGATCTGTGCGTGGTCTTGTGATATTTAATCTCTTTATCAGTGAGTTGGATCCAGACATGGATAGCATGCTGATCAAATTTTCAGATAGCACAGAGCTGGAGAGAGTAACTGACAAGATCCAAAAGGACCTTGATAAGCTAGATCATTGGGCTGAACACTAAAGAAGATAAAATTCACTAAAGATTAAAATAAAGTCTGTACATGGGTATAAAAAGCTTCACAAATATAAGATGAGAATCATAGAGAGAAGATTTTCTGAAAGAGGTCTAGGAGTTTTAGGGAAACGAAAGCTCAATATGAATAAGTGATGAACAGGATGCAGCAGCTAAAAAAAATTGCTAATGTAGTTTTGGGAAGGAAATTACTTTCTGCATTAGGAGGGAAATAACTTCAAGGAATAGGGAGTCTCATATACTCTGCCCTCTTCAGACATGATCTGGAATATGGCTTTCATTTGAGTGCCATGGCTCTGGAATGACATTAATGGGTTAGATAATGGGTTGGTTAGAGGGTAACCAACCCATAAGATGAAGGGCCTTATCTTGGGGGCTGATTGAAGGAACTGGAGTGTTTAGCCTGGAGAAGAGAATTAATAATAGCTGTCTAGAATCTGAAGGTGTGTCTAGTGTCTAGTTGTTCTATTTGACCCCATAGGGCAGAACCTGGAGCAATCTGTCAGTGAGCAAGACTCACTGTGGATCAGGCACTATGCTAAATGCCAGGGATACAAAGAAAGGCAAAAGACAAGGCCTGCCTTGGAAGAGTTTGTAATCTGAAGGACCAAAGCCAGGACATTTCAGAGGCCATTTTAAGCTTCGTATCAGGAAAGACTTCCTAATAGCCAGCCTCAAGTAGAATGAATGAAATGGCTAAATAGAAGGTGGATCCTCCCTCTTTAGAGGTCTTTAAGCAGAGACTGAATGAACTTCAGTTAGTAGTTATAGGAGGAATTCCTTTTGTGTGTAGGTAGAACTGGTTGGTTGATAGAAGTCCTTTCCCAAGTCCTCAAATACTTATGAATCTGTGTTTTGTTTTGTTTTGTTTTGTTTTGTTTTTAAGTCAACTTCAATTCTTTTACCACTCTAAAATTGTATAATAATTCAAATCCATAAAGATGAATCTGAGGCACTGTGAGATCTTGGCCATCAAAGGATTTAGTCTTGTCTGGAAATTTTTTCCTGTAAAAAGTGCAGGATAAAGAGAATTTAAGTTTGGCCTTGAAATGGTGGTTGGGGTAAAAGGAAAGGTGGATCAGCTAGATTTTTTTTTTTTTGGCCAACCAGATAGTTATGTATTTATTAAATCTTCTAATGATCTTAAAAACCAAATAGTGGAATTGTCATTACTTTTTTTCCTCTGACAAAATTTTCACATTTACTATGAAAATGCTAGAGATTTGGTCCTAATAAATATAACATCCCTCTGAATATTTAAAAAATTTAAAATAGAAAGTTACAGGTAATTGAATACAGATATTTTTCCAGGTTATTATTCTTTCTCAATACTATTATTACTAATATGACTATGATTACTTAGCATTTAACTATTTGTGACTATTTAGCAATTTAATGGTTGCAAAGGACTTTAAGCATATTATCTCTTTTTATCTTCATGGTAACATGGTGAGGAAGGTGTTATTATTTTCTCCATTTTACAGAACAGAAAACTGAACAGCCTTTTTTAGCCTCATTGTGACCAACAAACCCTCTATCTCTTTGTGAAATCATTCCATGGCTTACCTCTACTCTGTATACTTAACTACTAATTCAACTATGTACATTGCCTCCTTGTCCTATCATGACAAGATAAACACAAAACCTAAACTCTGGGTTACTTCAATCCAAAGGACCTCCTCTCTGATAGCTACTTCTATAGATAGATAGATAGATAGATAGATAGATAGATAGATAGATAGATAGATAATGTTTTTCTTTGTATTTGAGTTTAGCATAATGCTTGGTACATAGGGTTTAATAAATGCTTTTTTTCATTCATTCATTCTACTGGGTTTTCACTGCAGCAAGGCAGTCCTTTAATTCTTTGCTGCCCAGAGTTGCTGCCCCAAATCATTTTCTTGTTTCAATTTTCCTTGCACACTTATCCTCAACCTTCCCAGAAGCAAGCTTTCCTATGTTTTTTACTGAGCTCTTTGCCATGAGCTCCTTATTCTCCCTTATTTTCTATCTTGATGGCTCTTGGTATCTTCTATTCTTTTTTCCTTTTCTCCTTTCTCTAATGAACAAGTAGCCCTTTTCCTCAGCAAGTCATATCCCTTTATCTGTGCCCTTTATCCCTTCCTCTCCCATCTTTTTTGATAGCTTCTCCCACAACCATTTTTTTTCTATCTAAGTTTTTTTCCTCATCTACTGGTTCCTTTCTTGCTACCTTCTTGTGTCCTTAAATAGCCTCATCCATAAACTCCTCTCACTTTACCATACAACACAATATTTCTTATGCCAAGTCAACAAGCATTTATTCAGTTTAGCAGACGGCAGTCTAGACTCCTAGAAAAAGCTCTCTACTTTTGCTTTCACTTCTCCTCTCATTTTTCAACTTCTTGAAATCTGGTTTCTGACCTCTTCTCTAGAAAGAAACTTCTCTTTCTAAAGTTACCAGTGTCTTGATTCTCAGGTCCAGTGACCACTTCTCAGTTCTCATCCTTCTTGACTTTTCTGCTGATCATCCACTTCTCTTGGATTTTCTTGGACTTCTATGATACTATTCTTTCTTGGTTTTCCTCTCACCTTTTCAGTCACACTTCTATTACCTTTGCTGGATTAATAATTATGTTCTTTTGTAAGGGGCTGAAACTCTTGAGTCAATGCACTGGGGTAAGACAATCGAGCACTTGAGGCTAATTACTAATTGAACAATATTCTATAAGAATATGCTTGGAAAATGGCCCTTCCCACTATCTTGTGCTGGCCCAATCATTTGGTATATACAAAGAATTGTGGGAGGGACTAGGAGGTGCAGGGAGACTAGCCAGGGCCAAAGAGGTGGTGAGGTCGCAGTGATCCTACCCTTAACTTCTACCGCTAAAGACCTAGAATAAAGACTTTTGCTTATCCTGCCTCCGTAACACTGTTGCCACATTCTCTCTCTTCATGTTTTTCTTTCTTGAGCTCTCTTCTCTCTGTTATTATTCACTCATTCTTTTTGGGGGTTTTCTGGACAAGGACACTGGAGTGGTTTGCTATTCTCTTGTCTAGCTCATTTTACAGATGAGGAAACCGAGGCACATGAGGTCACTTAACCTTGCCCAAAGTCGCACAGCTAGCAAGTGTTTGAAGCTGGATTTGAACTTGGGAAGATGGAGTCTTTCTAACTCTAAGCCATCTAGCTTATACCATCTAGCTGTTCTCTTAAAATTTCACTCTCTCAGTTTCTTAGGATCTCTTTTTTCCTTCAAAGGCACATGTTAAGTAATATCTTCTGCATGAAACATTTTCTGATATTCCCTAATGACTACTATCCTCCCTCACAAACAATATTTTATTTATTTTGTGTTTAACTACTTTCAATTAGCATTTATTATCTTTATAGTTATTTTGTATGTGTTCATACATGTATTTGTTGTCCTTTCTTCAATTAGAATCCTTTTATAAATAGATTATTTTATTCCCTATATTTGCACATTCAGCATCTAGAGTAAGTATTGAAGAAATGCTCAGAAACTGATCAACTTTCATAGTCTCAACTGCGTTCTTTTATGTAGATAACTCTTAGAGCCCTAGTCTTTCTCCTGAGCTCCAGTTACCAAGTTCTTTTGGATATTTCTATATCAATACCTGATGGGCATCTTAATCTTACCATGGCTTGAAGTCAGGAGGACTCATCTTCCTGGGTTTAAATCCAACTTCAAATTTCTGGGGCGAGTCACTTAGCTCTGTTTGTCTCAGTTTCATCATCTGTCAAATGAGCTGGAGAAGAAAATGGCAAACCATTTCAGTATCTTTGCCAAGAAAACCTCAAGTGAAGTCTCAAAGAGTTGAACACGATTAGAAAATGATTGAACAATAACAAAATAGAAACTTTTTAATTTTTCATTTAAAGTCCACAATGAGGTGTCATCACTAAGCTTTTTGAACATTGCTTTTCTTCATGCATTCTGTAGTCAAGCCAAATTTGCTTTTTTTTTTTTTTTTTTTTTTTTTTTTTTGTCCTTCAATCATGTTGCTCCAATACCTGTAGCTTAAAATGTTCTCCCTCTTCCCTTCTACTTCTTAGTCTCTTATCTTCTTTAAATTCAATTTAAGCCACCCCATCCAGAGAGAGAGCTTTGGATACTGAATATGGATTAAAACATATTATTTGCTTCCTTGTGTTTTTTTCCCTTTGGTCTTGTTTTTCTTGTACAACATGACAATTGTGGAAATATGTTTAAAAGTGTTGTACATGTATAACATACTGGATTGCTTGCAGTCTTGGAGAGGGGGAATGAAAGGGAGGGGGGGAGAAATATTTTGGGACACAAAATCTTACAAAAATAAATGTTAAACTGGCTTCACATATATTTGAAAAAATACAATTTTGTTAAGAAAAATAATTCAGTGCAGGTATCATCTAGTAGTAAGCAAAAGCTTTGGAAATTACATTTGCTTTACGAATTACAAATTATATTATGTCTTTGCTTATGTTGTTCCCCTCTTTGAGGATAGAAACTTTAATGTTTTTCTTTGTATTTCTAGTATCTAACATTAATATCTGGCACATAGTTTGGAGCTCCATAAAAAATTCTTAAGTGAAAGACTGAGGGCATTTAGAGAAATCTGAAAAAGAATTTAATTTATACTTTAACATATTTAACATGTATTGGTCAACCTGTCATCTGGGGGAGGGGAAAAATTGGAACAAAAGGTTTTGCAATTATCAATGTTGTAAAATTACCCACGCATATATCTGGTAAATAAAAACTATAATTAAGAAAAATCTGAACAAGACTGTGGTCTTTTTAACCTTTTAGATCAGGGCTTCTTAAACAGGGGTCCACAGATGCCCAAGGAATCTCTATATCCAGCAAGATAAAATTGCATCTTTATTTTCATTTATTTCTAATTGATATGTAGCATGTCCTTCAATTATGAATTAAGAAAATAAACCATTATTTTGAAAAGGTTTCACTAAATGGTTAGAGAGGCTCATGGCACACTAAAAAAGTAGTCATTCCTGTTCTAGATTTTTAGCTATGTTATACATTAATAGTGAATGCCTCTTTTGACTGGTAAAGGTGACAGACTTTTAGAAAGAAAAAAAAATTGTGTGTTTGGCTATTTTGTTTGAATCTTAAAAGCAAATTTCACTACCATAGCAACTATAACAGGTCTGTGATCCTCCACATAGGCATGCCTGCCACTGTATGACCTGTGTTCTCACCATATCTTCTCATTTCTTGGTTATCTTGTCCTTGGGCATTCTGTCATTGTTTTAGAGATAAAGGTACCATCTATTTTCCCTTATTCTCATTTTTATCCACTATCTTCTTTTTTTTGATGCACTTGTCCTTGAAAATACTTTTGTCAGTTCACTGTTTGTTCATGAGTAATTATTAACAATGTGCTGGAGCCTACAGATACAGACACACATACACACAAACACACATACCCCAAGCATCTTTCTTTTATCCCTTAGGTCACCTATAGTTTCCAGGCTTTTGAGATCACAGTATTCCGTGATTCACAAATATTATATAAATGTATGTATATATATATGTAATATTGCCAGGAGAGTAAAGAAATCATAAAAAAGGAATATATGAAATCACCATCAAAGATCATTTTAAATGGAGAGATTTTGTCTTATCCTCTATTAAATTATGAGTGTTGCTTTCCAGAATGTTTATCATAGTTTTATCCATTCTTATTTTCAATTGGTACAGTTTTTGTCACATAGAGAACACAGTAATTTTTTTTCCCCCCTGAGGCTGGGGTTAAGTGACTTGCCCAGGGTCACACAGCTAGGAAGTGTTAAGTGTCTGAGACCAAATTTGAACTCAGGGCCTCCTGAATTCAAGGCTGGTGCTCTATCCACTGTGCCACGTGGCTGCCCCTGAGAACACAGTAATTTACTTGATTTCCCATTAGAGAATCTTTTTGGCATTCAGACTGGATTTTTCTTTTCTTATTTATATTATTACTCTTAATAACTCTTCACATGTTTACTTAAATTTCTCACTTTTATTCCAGTTGTTACTCTGTAGTGAATCCTATATTCATAGGATTAATCTCTTTAAGGTGTTACTCTTTATGTACTTGGGTATGATGTCTAGACAGAGGTATTCTAGGACTCAATTCAGATAATGAATGCAAATCACTTTGTGAACCTTAAAACATTGTATAAAGTCATTTATTGTCATTTTGTGGTTGTTATTACTATCGCTATTATTAGCCTCCAGTTAACCAGGCCTCCAGTCTGGTGATTACTTCATTCCCTGAGCCTTCTTTGTACTCTTGCTGAACTCAAGCAGTGTTTATGGAGCAATACAGTCATGAGCTGGTAAATGCTTAACATCTAGTTCTTCAGAAAGAAAAAAAAAATGATTGCAGACACACTCAATTTTAATTTGTATCATTAATGTTTCCTTAAGTTTAAAAATCAACAAAGCAATAAGCTAAGCCCTTATTGGTATCTAGTGCCTATTTCTGAGGCATAAATGCTCAAACTGAAAATTTCACAGTTGACACTCTGTTTAGAGCTGATTCCAGCACACCCTGTTTGTTACCAATGTACAATGATATATTATAGAAATGGCCTCTATATCAATCACGTGTATCTTTGTGTACATGTATTAAACAGATAAAGAAATTAATCATAAGTTTGATCAGAAGTACTGAATTACTAGTATGTTGGATAGAAGACTGGCCTTGTAACCATGAAATTCAAATACCTGGATTCAGTTCCTTCTGGCACATACTAGCTGCATGACCATGGGAAAATTACTTATCCTCTCAGTACTCCAGGCAACTCTCCAAGACTCTTAAGTTAGAGATGAGTTATGTTAGTAGATGAAATCATAAGTTCAATCCAAAAATTCAAATTGAACTTTCCTTTCACAAAACCTGAGAACTACATTCTCAGACATTTGGTACAGTTATCTCTAACATAGTAAGAAATCATTATCTTAGGGGGGAATTATAAGTTAAATGTTCTGTCTTCTTGCTATGAAATATAGGTAATCTTAGTAGACTGATTATTTCTGGAAGTTAAACAAATTAGATGGAAACTGAAATATAGCCATTAATTCTGGAAACAAAAAAAGTTCCACTATGATAAACCTAGGTATTCTGAGATTATACAAGTAGGGCTGTGCTTAACCAAAGGAAGCTTTAGCAAGTTTTGAAGGCTTCAAGAACAGTCTCAGTGTCAGTGACTCTAAGTCTGTGGACAGAACAGTTAAGGACTTTACATCAATATGTTGTCCACTGTTGGTCGATCCTTTGATCATGGCAAACTATAAGAAAAAAGAAAAAAAAATTACTTATAGTTCACTTCAACTTCCCTGATGATGGTGGTAGGAGTTGCAGAGAAGAGTTTTAAGAGTCCCTGTTCCCTAGGAAGAATCCGTATTTCCATAGTTGTTGGTACTATAAATATTAAATCTCTGCCAAAGAATTGAAACATCAGTAACAACAATTTTCATGATAAAAAAAAAAAAAAAAAAAAAAAAAAGCAGCAATGGAATGGTGACTCCCAGATTCTCCTTGGATAGAAATAAGTAGTAGGTGGCCAAAGAAAACAAGAATCATAATTACATAGGTAGTTTGGTCATTTCAGCTTATAATGTTTATGATGAATGTAGCAAAAAGATTATAATGAATATCACAAAATGAAATTAATTATATTTAAAAGTTATGTAAGGAAATAACATTACTAATCTAGGAATCTGGTAAGAATCAGTTGTCTATGCAGTACAACTATTAGATTGACTAGATAGAACAGAGGTCAAAATTGGCATGAAATTAGAAGAAAAATGAGTAGCATTGCAATAGCTTCAACCCAAATTGTTTAAACAAAAATGAGCCATCAGTACTGAAACATGAGAGATAGAAATAAGCAAAGTTATTGACCTTGATTGTTACTATCTCTTGTGGAATTTTAACTAATTTAAAGCAGTGTTTACAATGAGTAGGCCGTCAAGAATCAGCCTTACCGGACAAGCATTTAATATCTTTGCCAAGCAGAGAGATATGACACCCCAGGTTAACACCAGTTTAAAATAAAAAGTTATTTATAAGACAACATGGAGAAGGGTAGTAGAAAGATTATATCAATATTACATCATAAAACAGCAAAAAGCAGTGGGATTGAGAACTAGTCTATGAAATAGTTGGAACAAAATGCAGCTAAGCCATATCATTCATTGAGTTAGCCTTGAAGTATATATACACATATCTGGGAAAGATATTAGAGATAAACCTAGAATTGAACAGAGAAAAGGAAATGGATATTTTAAAATTGAAGGTGAAATTGTAAGTGAAAATGAGTACTAATTCTAGTGTTAGAGGATTTAGGTTAAAACCCTGTCATCTGTATGACTTTGGACAAGTCACTTCCTGGACCTTAGTTTCCTAATTTGTAAAATGAGGAGGTTGGACTAAATGGCTTCTGAGGTCCTTTTAGTTCTAGTTCTGTGCTCCTCTGAAATATTTAACTCAAATCTACTCCTTGGAACAACAAATCCATCTTTGTGATCTAAATGTTACCTTAGTAATAGTTGTAGATTTTGGAATATCACAATCTTCAAAAAACCAAAGTTGCAAAGTAAGCCAAAATGTAAGTAGGTTTTAACATAGTTTCATTGATACTCTATATGAAATTCATTATCAGAAAAGAGTTTGTAATATATTGAAAGGAAGGACTAACAGATGGACAGCTTGAGTGCTGTACTTAAATTAAATTAGAAAGCCAAGAATCGGATTTTTTTAACTTATTGGGTAGATCCTTTGCAGAAGATCTATATAGAAGTGATTTCTAAGAGAACATGGTAAAGAATTGCCCAAGATGAGAACAGAATGGAAGAATTTTGCTCTTCAGTGACTGAGGAAGTACCCATACCAATGAGATCATATACTAAGGAATTTCATTGAGATACTGTGGTCAAGGAACCTCTTCCCAATCTTTTTAGGAAGAATAACTGCTCTTTATATCCCTGAAGCCTTGGAGTAACTCATTCATGGAGACAGTTGCAAGGAAAATGTTGTATTTGCGTTGTATTGTATTGTATTGGCTTTAGGCAGAATGAAGTCAGGCAGTGCCCATGTGAGCTCATTCCATCCTTCCTTCCTTTACCCTTCCTTACTCTACCCTCAAATTTCTTTCCCTTGGAAATATTGTGTCAATGCAGAGAAGAGGAAGATACTGTATGGTGTGTGTATGGAGTTGGGGGTAGAAGGGGAGAGGAGGGTGGTGCAGGGTGACTAACGAGAGAATCATATTAGGAAAAGTATCAGGTTTCACCTATAGAAATTACTCTGTTACCCGAGGACTACTAACCTAGGCTTTCCATCAAACAAGAATTTAAACACAACTTGGGCATTACTTGTTGAAATTCGGTGTTTCATACTTGCTTCCTGACATGCTTAGCTTTTAATTCTGCTTATGTTTTTTGTTTTATTTTTTTTCCCCTTTTTCTGAGGCTGGGGTTAAGTGACTTGCCCAGGGTCACACAGCTAGGAAGTGTTAAGTGTCTGAGACCAAATTTGAACTCGGGTCCTCCTGAATTCAGGGCTGGTGCTCTATCCACTGCACCACCTAGCTGTCCCCTGTTTCTGTTTAATGAGGGGAAACAAAATCAGCTGATGCAGAATGTATCTCACAGAATATTCTACATTCTGCATGCATAATCCCTTATATTTTATAAGATTTAGGGGTAGATAGGACCTTAGAATTCCAGTCCCCTCATCTTACAGATGAAGAACCTAAAGGCCAAAGAGGATCACACAGGTATTCAAGTTTTGAACTCAGGTCCAAGCTATCCCTTGAGCCATGTACTATCTCTCTAAGGAGACACATATCCTCCTTACCTTTTCTGTAAGACCAAGATTGATCATTAAAGTTATACTTTGGTTGGTTTTAAAAGAACATCCTTTTTTAAAAATTTGCATTACTGTAGATAACATTTACATTTTATTTTACATTGTCATAATCATTGTACATGTTTTTCTAGTTCTGTTTATTTTATTCTTCATTAATTCATGGGGACAGTTAGGTAAGCACAGTAGTACTGGACCTAAAGTCAAGAAAATTCTTCCTGAGTTCAAATTTGGTCTCAGATACTTACTAGCTGTGTGACCTTATTTGCCTCAGTTTCCTCATCTGTAAAGTGAGCTAGAAAAGGGAATGGCAAACTACTCTAGTGTCTTTGCCAAGAGAAAGCCAAATGGGGCATGAAGAGTTAGATGCAACTGAAAAATAGCATAACAACAAAAAGGATACTGAGAGATTGAGTTACTTGTCCATGCTTACACAGTATGTTTTAGAGGGAGGACATAAATCCAGATATTCTCTCAATATGTTATATTGTGCTGTCTCTCTACATTATTAGACCACATTTTCCATTCCATTAGACCATTCCAACTGATGGACACCCACTTTGTTTCCAGTTTTCTGCTACCATTAAAAAAATATCACCATACATCTTTTGGTACATTTGGGACTTATTTGTAGATTAAAAAAAAGTAAGAACAGTTTGGTAACTTTTCTCCCATATTTTCAAATTATTTTCTAGAATAGTTAACCAATTAACAACTCTAGCAGAAGTGAATTTGTATACCTTTCTTCCCATAGCTCTTCCAACATTAATTTTTTATTCTGAAGTTGTTTTAATTTTCAGTTCTCTTAATAATTTTGAGAAATCTTTCACAATGCCCAACACATAGTAAACACTATATAAATATTAGCTATTGTTATGATTGTTAATAATTTATACTTCTTTTGAGACTGTTAATTTCAGTCTTTTGACTACTGGAAATAATCTTATGTTTATAGAAAGAATAGCCTTACCTTTTACAACTCCACAAACTTAGTATAGGTGATATGTTTAGTATTGTAAAGGGAGATAATTTATTTTAGTGATGCTTGGAAAATTGCTAACCATTCCACTAATATTGGTAAGATATTTACATAGTAACTTAAGGCTTGCAAAATACTCTATGTGAAGCTCATAACAATCCTTTCAGGTAAGTACTATAGGTTTCCATTTTACGTATGAGAAAACAGAAGTTCAGAAAAGTTAGATAATTTTTCTATGTTCCCATAGCTAGTAAGTGTCTGCAGATTAATAGAAGCCCAGGTAGTCCATAACAATGGTTATTACCCTATACCCTCCTTTGTTCTGCCACTTCATTAATTCAAAAAGTTCTTTGTCAGGTATCGAGTTTGAAATTTTTGGAAAAATAACTTTTGAGTGAATGACTTAACTATTCTCAGCAATATAATGATCCAAGATCTTAAGGTGAAAACTTAAGGTGAAAAATGCTATCCACCTCCAGAAAAAGAATTGATGGAGACTGAATGGAGATTGAACATACTTTTTTTTTTTTTTACTTTCTTAATTATTGATGGTTTTTTTAGGGGTATCTGAATTTTATTTTGCAACATAGCTGATATGGAAATATGTTTTGTATGGTTGCACATATGTAATCTATATCAAATTGCTTATCTTTTCAAGGAAAAAGGAAGAAATGAAAGAAAGAAAATATAGAACTCAAAATTTTAAAAAAGCAAATGTTAAAAATTTTTGTTTTCATTTAAAAGAAAAAATGTTAATGACCAAAAATAACTCTTGAAACTGTCTTTTCTATCTGCTTGCCTCTAACATTATATGTTCTGTGCCAGCCACATTTGCCAGAAGTAAACATTTTGTGGGAAAAGTGGGGAAAAATAGGTAAATATCAACTTTCCTAAAATAGTACTTGCTGTTAGTTGATGAGATGGCCTCTTTACTATTCAATATATTTATAAATTGGTTCTCTTGGGTTAAAAAAAATTACATTGAACATAAATTTTTCCTTTACTTCATGACTTACACTTAAAGATGAATATGTTATTGTGTGAATGTATGCAAGTACATAGGACTCAGATTGTTTTCATTCAGTCAAGCAATAAATATTTGTTAAGCACTTACTAAAGATCCCTGGTATTGTGCTAATGTTGCATCTGAACATAGATCTTACAATTAACATTCTTTAAGTGCCTACTAAATGTCAGGTACTGTGCTAAGTTCTGGATCTGAATACAGAGGTCATAGTATATTATACTGTGTTGCCTCTATATTATTAGGACCATTTCCAACTGATGGACACCCACTTTGTTTCCAGTTTTCTGCTACCATGAAAAAATACCACCATTCATATTTTGGTTTTTTGGGGGGGGATTTATTTGTAGATTTTAAAAAGTAAGAACAGTACATATAGATTCTATATACATAGATTCCCTATAGTTAGGAATTTTTGTGTGTATGTGTAGAGTGGCTGCTGAGGCAGCTAGGTACAGCAGGGCTGTTCTAATTATCTTTTCTCTTCTGGTCACCTAGCTTCTTTACAGTCAATTTGCACTAAAATTTATATATCTTCTTCTTGTGCATGTCCAACTTCTAGCTTATTCTGCTTTTGTTATTAAAAACCCCTCACATTCACAGGAGGATTTTAAAAAATGATTTGCAAAGTGCTTTTCCTTAAAACAACCCTGTAAGTTCTACATTAAGGATCATCATCTCCACTTGCACTCTGCACTTTAACACAGGCTAATGGTTTGCCCAGGGTTATACAACTAGGAATCAGACCTTTCTCATGTAGGACTGAAAGGAACTATTAATCTCCCCACCCCACCCCATTTCTTTATTTTTAATTTATGGAATAAAATAAGCATTTCCATAATACAAAATAATAAAAAAGATGACTACCCATGAAACTGCCAATCTATTATGAATGACTTGTGATTCCTTTAAAATATATAATAAAGTTCTCATGTAAATTTCAGTTTCCCCTCCCTTTCCTTTCATATATATGTATTTGTGTCTAATGGTAGTGATCTTTAAGGTTCACTTTTCTTATCATTACACCACCATGCCTCTCTTTTCTAATGCTATGCTATTTGCCCATCTCCTCCTGCCACTTCCTTATCATTTTCTCCTTTCCTTTCTCTTTCATCTTTGCCTGTACTCTATCTCCATTTTCCCATATACTTCTAAATCTATGTCCTGGCAGGACTTAGCATTTTTATAGCTATTACCCCAGTGTCTTTTCTTTTTGTAAACAAAATCAACCAAGTCATATCAGATCATGTGTAACTTTCAGCTCTTCCATTATTTTGATAATTGCTTACTTTTTTAGGACCTTGCTTTTTCTCTCCTCATTTTAACCTCCTTTTGAATTTATCACTATGTGAATGAAGTGATGGTATATTTTCACAATCACTTTTGTGTTATCTGTAGTTGACTGTTGAAATGTTGTAGAGGGCTGGAAATCTGGAGAAGTATACTTGAAGCAAGAATACTTACAGCAGGGGGTAACTCTGTGATTAATGAGATGATGGTTCTCTATTTTACATATATTTAATACTTAGTATGGTGATGTAATGGTTCTACAGTTGACACATGCTCAATGTGCTGTAGTGATGTAATTGTACTAAGGTATATAAGGGCTGAGAGGACTGGAAATGAGACATTCCATCTTTGACCATCCTCCTTTGGCTCTCCTACCTCCTGCAGTCCTCTAAGATCAAGGCTGGTTCCCAAATTTTCCAGAGACATTACAAAATGTGATCAGTTCAAATTCAGGAAGAAAACTCTATGTGTTTAATGACCAAAGTCTACTTAAAATATAGTCTCCCCATCTTCTAGTTTCATAGTAATTCTTTGCTTTATATGTTGAAAATGCTATCCAAAGGACTTTTTGAACGAGTTACTTGGGTTTTGTTCTTATCTTGTTTATCTAAATAGTATTCATGTCTCTTGTCATTCAATGATCTACTTTTGAACCTCGCATTGGACCCTGAGCTCTATAATACCTTCCCTCAGCTTATCCCTGACTTTGGCAGCTTCCAGTACCATCTTTCCTGAGTTAGTCCCATTCTGCTATTGTTAGAATGTCAGTTCTGGATGGAATAAGTTTGCAATTACAAACTTTGTTCCTATTATCATAAATTTGTGTGTGTGATTCCTCAGGTTCCTCCTCTTACAGTACTCATCCAACAATACATTAAAAAAGTCACTGCATACTCTGATCAAAGATCAAGAGTGCTTTTAAGAGTTATGGAGCTGGAAGGAAGCTTGGAGATCATGTAGCCTAATCCCTTAATTATGCAGATGAAGAAACTAAGGCCCAGAGAGATAGTTTTCTCCAAATCACAAAATTAAATCACAGCAGGACTGTTAAGTTTTTATCATGCCATTACCAATGAACAGAACTCCTTGATTTAGTAAACAAAAGAACTACTTACTCTCTAATGTCTTAATAATGGAAAGGAGTAAATAGATAGTTAAACACTGATTTCCACAAGCTAGATTGTTGTAAACTTTTTTTAGGGGGAAGAGTTGCAAGGTTTGTCAAGGGTCTGGCAATAGAATCAATGCTCTCATTTCCAAATTCAGGTCATTTTATTTTAATCAAATATGAAGAAGAAAATAGTACAGTCTATGGTCACTGGCACCCCTGACAGTAAAGAAGTGCTAAGTTCCAAAAGAGACAGGACAATTAATACAGGGGCTCAAAGACAGGTTAAGCAACACTGGACTATTCAGTTCAGTTTTTAAAGTTTCATGTGCTGTAATAATGTGGGTGTTTTCTTATAGATGCTAGTAAGCCAATTCTAATTTGGCCCTGAACACTCCAGCACAAACTGTGGAAAACTGATTCCCAAAGATGGATAAGTATCCCATATTACTATCAAGATCCAAAGTTTCAGAATTTTAAAAGCAGATTTTTTTATACATTAATTGCCTATATGTCATAGAATAAAGGGCTAGATAAATTGGCAAGAGGACATTTTCAGGATTTGGATATTAATCTCTAGATAAATTTATGTGAAAAAAATAATTTCTTGACCAGTTTTTGTCTTTACCAACTTTGGAAAGATAAACTGAGAAATAGCCTTGAAAAACTGACTTCTTGGAATCAGGTTCAGTACAAAATATAAACTATTCAAATTTTTTTCAAGAAGAGTCATCACCACAAAATTTGTTTTCCCATTGTTTAAGATAACAGCAAAACAAATTGTATTTCTCAGTTCAGATTCATAAACTTCTCCAGATCTCCATCTGGGTTTTTAAATATGTCAAGTACAAGATGATAAGTGCTAAATGGTATTTGAGATGCTACTTATAGACACTGTCACAGTTCCTAAAAGATTTTCAGATAGCATCTGAAATATCCCTTTTGAGATAGAGACTTGTTTTATAGTTTCTTGTAATTAGTTTCCCTGTAGGAATGTTTGCAGTATCTTCCCACAGTAATGGTTTCGCTAGTCTGCTTCTGCAGAAGAAGTCATTATCAGATCAACCAGAGAGCTGGGAGTTGTTTTATAGGCTTTCTGGGTAACAACAGTAATAGCTTTGAAGTTCTCAGTGTGTATTAATATTGCTCTGATGTCTTCATATTGTGGATCTACTTCTATGATTTTATATATGTTCATGGTCAAAACATCATGCTAACTGTAACTATTCTTAGAATCACATTGTGTTTGATTTTCCCCTTTTCAATAAACTTTGCAGTGGCCTTTGACCATTTAAAAAAAAAAAAAAGACATTCCTTGATCCATTGAGCTAAATTCTCCATGTGCCCAAATTTTTCTGTTATGTTTGTTATTCAAAGGAAGAAAACTTCAGTCTACTACTAGGGCCACAATGTCATGGGTCAATTGAGGGAAGGCAGGTATGGAAAAAAGTGAAATGGGGAGAAGCCATGTCCCTGACCTACTTGGCTAAAAGGGTATCAAGCAGCTGTTTTTCCTTTTTTAAATTCAAAAGTAATCCAAGGGTTTGACCATGTGATACATTCCATTGCTAGGTTTCTTCATGGCCTTTTTTTAAAAAGGAGAACTCAAGCTTGAACGCAGCAAGTAGTGCACCCAACAGAAAGTTTTGTATAAATCTCTAGTGCTACTATTGCCCTGGAGCAAAGGTATCATAAGCCAGAGCTTCTGACATCCTTCTTCACCAGAAGTGGACTCTGACATCCAGGAACCTTGTGATCCAACCCTTTAGCAGACAACATCCAGAATCTCTCATGGTGACTCTCAGTCACCAAATTTGCTGAGAGTGAGCTCTCAGGAATAGAAATAAAGTGAGATTCCTTCCCATCCACTGGTAGGCATGGGAAGAGAGATAAAGTAGCTTTATTTCTTGCATGATGAAAGAAAATTAAATGGCTTGTCAAATAAGTTCAAGCACTTGATTTTACCTGGATATCAATATATGGCAGACCGTACCCTGGAGCTGTCCAGTTGCTATCTGGTACATATCTTTCCCATTTGACATCCATAGAAATTTAGATCTGAAAATGGCTGAATAGATTCAGCAAAGCAAAATTTTAAAACCGGGATATAATTGTTACCTCTACTTTTTAGTTTCTACAGGCAGATAAAGAAAGAAATGTATTGTTACAGGGCTGAATTTAGACAGTCTGGGAACAGGATTTAGAACTTGTTTGAGTTCCAGTTATAGGACTTCAGCCAAACAAGATCTAGTCTGTCTGAATCTAGGATTATTTTTCCTCTTCAGTGAGAGTAGTCAGGCAAGTTGTAAATAAGGAGCCAGATCCACTCTGGGCAAAAAGCCAAATTTTGGTTAAAATTAAGGGATAGAAGAATGAATGAATCTGGTAAATACCTTCATTAGGTTCCAAAGATGTTTATGTCTCCTCATCACTTCAGGTAACTAGTTAAGCAAAAAGTGGAAAAGCAAGAGGAAGGAGTTCAGGGCATACCTTTCTTGTGTTTTGTGAGCTTAGCAAAAAGATTTAAAAAAATTTTAAGCCAAAATATAGCACAGAAGTAGCCATCTTGATTATTTATTCGGGGGCTTCCAAGGTGGATGGGCAACTGTAGGATAAATGCAAAAAACATTGGTGGCAAATAAGTAAAAGGAAGAAAGCTTTGCCCATCTGTAGAGATGGTTCTTGGGTCATTCTTAATTTCAAGGTTCCTAGCTAGCATAGGGGAAAAGAAGAGTTTATGGATTTAAAGCTAGAAGAAATCTAATCCTACCTATTGATGAGTAAACTGAAGCCCTTTACAATTTAAGTGACTTATCCAGTGTCATGTAGGTAAATTAGCAAAACCAGTTTTGGAACTCAGATTCTCCAGCTCCAAATCTAAAACTGTCTACTGAACCACATTGATTTGACTCTGTCTGATACTCCTTACTTTCTCTTTTGTAATACTTTTTCCCATACTGTAGGATCTCACTTTCATATTTCTACTTATAATCCTATTCATATTCACATACTTTTAATTCTATTTACAGACAACTAAAAAAAAGGATAAAATAAATGGGACAAAATTTAACCTCATTCTTTATCAACAGAATGCCCGAGAATCATGTAGATTTCTGAGGTTGACTCTATATATACTATCAAATGTACTATTTATATTACAGAGAGAGGTAGCAGAATAGCATAGTTTTTATAAAAGCTTGAATCTGGCCTCAGATTCAAGATGACAGGTTTAAACACTGCCTTTGATTTACAGCAGTTGAGTGACCCTGGTAAAGTTGCTTAAGTCCTCAGTATTCCCAGGCATGTATCTCTACAATGTAGAGTGGTATTCTCTACTGGGAAGTTTTTATGCCTATGAAATTATAGCTCTGGTGCCTATTGTAATTTATTCTTCAGTGATCCGAACAATGTCTCCAAGTTTCAGTATTTTAGAAGCTTAGTTTTCCTATTTTTGTCTCACTCCTCAATCCTCTTCCTGTTATAATAATGGAATTTAATTTTAGCCTTCATACTTTAACTAGGTACCTAAAACATCTTTTGATCTATCAATAACTCATAGGTCTTGCACTAAGGCAAAGAAGTCTTTGTAAGTCATCACTCTGATGAAGTGAAATGACCTCAGAGAAAAAAAAAAAAATCTGTCCCAGTTGACAAGGGGGGTTTCATTTTCTAGCTTTGCATTAGCTTGAATGGGAGAAATGTCAGAAATTGGAACCAGTATGGAATTATAGCTGAATCTTTTGAGAAGAAACCATCTGGAGAGGGGGATAAAGAGCAGTTGCTGCTATGTCTTCTTTCTTTACCCTTACCCTTTGACTGGAGGAAGATATTCTAGATTTGAGGGATTTGGAGGATGTTGAATTTCTCATATTTTCCCTGGGATCCCAAGGATTTACTGAGACATCTGGTGGCAATGTCTGCATTTGAAGCTAAGGATAGATGGACACTGTTTCACCATGTTTAAGGAGGTCATATTAAGCACCCCCAAAATGGGAGAAAAGAATATTTTGAGTACCCCACAAATGAGAGAAAAGAAACAAGGAGCTGAGTTACCCCCTTTGCCCAAAAATGTGCTTTCTGAGATTGAACCCATTTTCTTCTAGATTCTGTATCTACTTGTGAGAGATTTTGTCAGACTTTTAGGGAGATATTTTATATACCAACTTATTATTACTTTACCACCTTTGGAAGTATTTTTTTCTAAAAGCTGCTTAATGAAGACTGACTAAATAAATCTTACCTGATAATCTCAGGTGGGAAGCATACCATTGGGGACTCAATCAAATGACATATGAATTACTATTTTCCCTGAGGGGAACATGTAGCCAGTCTATCTCTAGAAAACCAACTTATCTGTGAAAGTGACAATTGGCTTAAGAATCCCCAGGTCTTACCTGGGTTTATATTCTTTCACCTTCCCTCTTTTCCTCATTCCTTTCTTCCCTCCCTTCCTCTCTTCTTCCCACTTTACCTTCTTTCCCATCCTTCTTCCCTCCCTCCCTTCCATCCTTCCTTCCATCCTCTGTCTTTTCCTCCCTCCCTGTCTTCCTTCCTTCCCTTTTTTTATTATTGAATTCCCATTGAGTGATCAGAGATACATTCTTCCTTTCCCATTTTAACCAACCGCACCAAATTGAAAATGTCTTGTTCTGCTCAAATTAGAAAGAAAAATCACTTGTATAAATAAAATTATATAAGGTCATTGTTGTTTTTAAATAGGCTAGGTAGTATGATTTATGTGTTCTTTTATAAGTTTGTAAATGTGAAACAACATTATAACATTCTTTAGTTTTCAAGAGAAAAGTTATAATTTTGTTTATAGTTTTTATTGATGCTTTTTATTTTGACATTACAGTAATTTTTAGAAACACTCTCCTTTTCTTCCACTTCCTCTATCCCCTTAGAATTGAACCTTTTCTTAAACTAAAGAAAACTCCCCCCCGCCCCCAGGCTGGGGTTAAGTGACTTGCCCAGGGTCACACAGCTAGGAAGTGTTAAGTATGAGACCAAATTTGAACTCAGGTCCTCCTGAATTCAAGGCTGGTGCTCTATCCATTGTGCCACCTAGCTGCCCCAGAAAACCTTTTCTTAAACTAAAGAAGCGAAAACACAAGATTCAATGCCTGTTGTTTAATGTGTTTGTATCCCATTTTGTATCACAGAGTAGTCCTCTGCCTGTCTTCTGTGAGTAAGAAGTTAATTTTTTTCCCTTTTTCTAGGGCCATTATTGTTTGAAAAGAACTCTGATTAAGAAACAAGAAATTAATCGTATGACTTCTAAAGATTTGATCACCTCCATTAGAGCTAAATTTGCCCATTAACTGGGGAATGGTCGGACAAAGTATGGTATATTTTTGCAGTGGACTGCTACTGTATTGTAAGACATGAAGAAAAAGGTAGTTTCAGAGAGACCTAGGAAGACTTATATGAATTGATGCAAATAAAGTGAGCAGAACTAAGACAGCAATTGATACAATAAAGCAAATACTATAAAAACAAACAATTCTGAAAGACCTCTGAAACCTAATCAATCATAGTTCCAGAGGACTGATGTGAATGCTGTCCACCCAATGACAAAGAGATGATAGACTAACAGACAGATCATGAAACATATTTTGGATATGTTCAATGCGGAAATTTGTTTTCATTTACTATACTGTGCTTATAGGATACAAGAACTGTGCATTTCTTTCTTGTTTGCTTGCTTCCTTCCTTTTTTTTCAATGAGTGAGGGGAGATAGGAGGAACAAATTAATTGAAAAATTGATAATTGAAAAAAATAAAAATTTATTTAAGAAGACTAGAACTAAATAAAGTACAGGTATTTTTAAAATTGTTTTTAAAGAATCCTTTTTCAGTGTTTGTCCCTAGACAATCATGGATCTAAATCTAACATATAGTTAGACAGGAAACTATTTAATGATCTAAGTTTAGCAAAGTAAAAATACTTTTAAATTTTGTGTGACATTTTCTTTGTTGTGCCTCTCCATTTCATTCTCCCAAACTTAGGTGGAAACTCCTTCATTAATGACTGTTGACATTATTCAGTTTGTTTATTGTTGTGCAGGCATAGATTACTTAGCCACTGATTATATCATGTTATTGCCATGGGCAAAGCCTTGTTAGTGTTAAATTAAAAATAATGTTTTATCCTTCCATAAGATGGTATAGTAGTAATTGAACAGTCTGTTATGTTTTCCATCTGTTGCCTCTGGTTTCCATAGGAGCAGCAGGATTATAGAAGCTACATGTTGATTTTTCCTTCCTTTCCCCACCCACTATGTTTAAGAGAGAGAGAGAGAAAAAAAAAAGTGAATCTCCAAAATTAAATTAAATACTCATGTCAATTGTTTTCATCCCAGAACTAGACTTTGAATAGCACTCATATGAAAACATTTTTTAAAAGTTTTCTTTGAATTTCTTTCTCCCAGATTTTTATATCTTAAAAGTACTGATAGTAGAGAAAAGATGGGAAGAATTCTTTGGAAAATAGCACTAACTGTTGTATTGAAGGTTCTCTATATCCAGAAAAATTGACCTTTGCTTTCTATACAGCAAGAAGGTTGTTTTAAGAGACTTTCTTCCTTCAAAACTTTGTGCCCTGTGACCATGTTGTTCATGATGCAAGAATGGTATGCATTTGTTATGACAGCCAAATGATTTCAGTAGAACAGATTAATGAAGAAAATTCATGAATAAGGGAGTTTGAATATTTTTGTTTTTATTCTGTCCTACAGAATTCTCTAAGAAAAAAAAAACCTTGTATATATCAATAATTTTGAAAAAATGAGCTGGATCAATGTTCTGTTGTGAAATGAATGTGTGTCTCACTTTGCTCAGTGACCAATAACTTTAAGGATAGAGCATATGTAAAACAAGTGGATAAATGAGTATTAGCCTTAATCTTTAGATGTACTCATTGTTTTGCCCTTTTATTACATCTTTGTTTTGTACATTCTTTGGTTAGTTTAGCAACAATTTTGTATTAAAATAAAAGATTTGGGTTAATTGTGGTTGGCCTATGAAGCAAAATACAAAACCTGACTACTATCAATTTGGTATGTAATCATGGACCTCAGTTTCCTGTTTTCCTCACAAGTAAATGAGGACAGTATTAGCCAATTTATAATATCATCATGACTAGGCAATAAATTAATCAAAACTTTGAAAAGTATCAAGAGTTTTTCTGTATGTGTGTGTGTGTGTGTGTGTGTGTGTGTGTGTGTGTGTGTGTGTGTGTAGTGCTTTGGAATATCATGGAAAGAACCTTTATTTGGGAAAAGATGCTTATTAAAAATACTTAGAAATTTCTCAGTATTTATGAAAGTTTGAAATGTATACTGATTTTAATTTGTAGGCTTTTTATGTTGTGAAATAGAAAGATTAATATATTATTTGTTCTTCATTTGCTAAAGTATCCTGTGAGTGAAAGTTATATTTTTAAACTCTTCCATTATTTAAGAGTATTAAAATAGTCATAAATGGAACATAGAAATCTAGAGTGTTAGGAGCTGGAAAGGGCTTTAGAGCTCTCATCCAAACCTCCTCATTTTACAGCTGTGCTATTTATCCAAGTCTAAGAAGCTTACATAATATTAGGAATGCTTCTTTTATTGCTGTATTATACTTTATAAGCTAAAATAAATTTATTAAGATCAGTATCTGAAAATTTCTAAGACTGGATTTTTTCACCATTGATACTAGTATTAAACTTAGTTTTAGTATTATTTGACAGCAGCAAAAGTAAGTTTTATTATTTTTCTTAAAAGAACATAACTTAAAAATATTTTTGGTTATCATTTACCTACTGGTACATGCCGAATAACTTAACTGGTAATGTTGGATAGCAATTTAATAATTGCTTTATTATATCACCCAACAGTGAACAATCCTTGATCTATCACTATGTGTCACTATGGCAGCCAAGTGGCATACTTGTCCCAGTTGTAGTTCATGCCTTGCCAAACCCCAATGTTATATTACACTCACCATCTGCTGCCTTCATTCCTATTCATGTGCCCCTAAACAGAGCTGGAGAAAGTCACAGAACCATGCTAATTAGTTCCACTAGAAATTTATGTTAATCTTACCTGGGCTCTCACTGCAGCAAGGCAACCCTTTAACACTTCTGTAATTGATTTATTGTCCTACTTGCTGGAGCTGCTATCCTGAACCTTTTCATCTCTTCCCAGATCTTGTAGGGCACTAATTCCTGTCACTCTTTCAGCTGAGGATCTGGCTTCATACTTCATGGAAAAGTTGAGATCATTCACCTAAAACTCTTTTTCTTCCCTCCTCCTGAGTTCACATAACTCTTTCTCCACTTCTGCTCCTTTATTAATCTTTTCTTATTTCCACATGTACCTTTGATCTCCTTTCCTCTTGTGTTCTACATCAGATTTTCTCCTCCATCATTCTCCTCTAATCTTCAGTCTCTTCCTATCTAGCTGTACCCCTGTTTTTAAAAAAAACTTTTAAAAAAAATCTTCACTTGATCCTATCAGGACTGATAACTTTTGTCCCATTTCTCTCCCATTCTTGGCTAAACTTCTTGGATAGTTTTGAAAGCTTCATTTCTCTCTTGATTTTAAACCTTCTGCTTTATGATTTCTGGCCTTATTCAACTGAAACTACTTTCTCTGAAGTCACCTATGATTTCTTAATTATCAAATCCAATGGCTTTTTAGACCATCATTCTTGAATTCTTTGTAGTCATTGATATTTTTGATCACTCTCTTCTTCTGATCTTTCTTTTTTATCCAGATTCCTGTGATACTGATCTCTCCTTGTTCTTCTTCTGTCTGTGTGACTGCATCATTTCAGCATATTCTACTGGTTCTTCATGCCTACTAATTATATCTAGATCTTCCAAGACTTTCTTACATTTTCAATCTGTACTATTTCACTTGTTGATTGCATCAGTACCATTAATTAATTTACCAACTCTATGCACTTAAACAAGTTTGAATGATGTATGATACATAATTGTTTATATGTGGTCTCTCCTTGGCAGCAAGCGCTGCTCATTACCTGGTATATAGTATGTGTTTAATAAATGCTTATTGATTATATACTTCAACAACAATACTATATGATGATCAATTCTGATGGACATGGCTTCAGCAATGAGAACCAGCTACACCCAGCAAAATAACTATAGGAAATAAGTGTGAACCACAACATAGCATTTCCACTCCCTCTGTTTTTGTCCACTTTTTTGATTTTGATTTTTGATTTCCTTCTCAGATTATTTTTACCTTATTTATAAGTCCGATTTATCTTGTGCAGCAAAATAACTATAGATATGTATACATGTATTGTATTTAATGTATACTTTGACATATTTAATATGTATGGGTCTACCTGCCATCTAGGGGAGAAGGTGGGGAGAAGGAAAGGAAAAGTTGGAACAAAAGGTTTTGCAAGGGTAAATGCTGAAAATTTGCCCATGCATATATCTTGTAAAAAAAAAAAAAAAAAAAAAAAACAAACCTAAATAAACAAATAAATAAACAAATAAATAAATAAATGAATGAATGAATGAATAGATGGATAAATAAATAAATAAATGCTTATTGATTTGACTGGGTGACCCACATTTCTGCCACACACTATACTGTGTATTGTTATTTTCCTTTGATATGCTAGTGCAGACAAATGCCCAGTTTTGTAATGATCTGAAAGGTGAGGAACATTTACTTTTAACAGGTAAATGTACAGAAAAATTCAAATTATAATTGTAATTTTGGACTTCTTAAATCTGTTAAATTCTTCTATCACCAAATAATATGTTTTTTTCTAATATCTGAAATGTCCAGTTAACACTTGTATAAATTTTTCTTTGGGTAGAGAAGATAGACTAGTTCATTTCAGGATGATATTCTTCAGAATGTTGTATTTAAATAAGTAAGAATTCCTGCAGGAAATTGAGTAAGGGCTTGTTTTTTATCCTTTTTTGGAAGATTTGATGCTTCTCTCATTGTTTATTATAGAAGATTTGTGAAGTATATGAAACTATAAAAACAAAATTGCCATAATTCTACATGCTGTATTTTATGGCTATTACAAGAGATTGTATTTTTCTTAGATTTTTAAAAATTATATATTCCCTTTGTTAGTCAGAGGATAGGTGGATATTAATAAAAATATATACTTCTATTAAGTAACTTGTCCCAAAATAGATTTTTCATTCTGCCCTGCACTCTTGTTAGGTGACATTGTCTCCCTTAAAAGAGACCCAAGTCCCAATGTGCTATTGTGGTAAGATAACACTTTTAAGAATTTTGTTATGTACAAAATTCTTAGATTTACTAGCTCTTTCTGTTCTTTCACTTTGCTCTCTTTCCCTCTATAGATTATCCAAATACCTTAGTTGACAAAGCCATTATACTAACTAGAATTTATAAAGCACTTTAATATTTGCAAAGCACTTTTACATATATCATCTCACTTTTATCCACATACCAAACTTGGAAAGTGAGTGTTATTGTCATGCTCATTTTATAGAAACTGAGTTAAACAAGTTAAGTGACTTATTAAGGATCACATAGCCAGTAAGTATCTGAGTTTGAATTTGAACTCAGAACTTACAGATTCTAAGTCTAATATAATACTCTACCTATAACCCTCCTTGTTTTCTCAGCTAGATTCATTCTCCTTCATAACTATTTTTTACTCCATGATATTTTTTTCTTGCATTGTGAAACTGGGTAACTCTTACCATTGGCTTTCTCTGCTCCTACTCCAATGCTGCCCAATATTGCATGAAATGCCAGTCAAACTGACTGAATTCAGCTTGGTCCTTACTGTTGCATAACAGTTCATTTATTGATTTCACATTCACTTTCTTTCCTATAGAGCTGGGGTTCTCAAACTACTGCTCGAGGGCCAGATGCCTCCGGGTTAAGGCGAATGGGCTGAGGGGCCAAGACAGAGTGTGAGTTTTTGTTTTTACTATAGTCTGGCCCTCCAACAACCTGAGGGACAGTGAACTGGCTCCCTATTTAAAAAGTTTGAGGACCACTGCTATAGAGAGTTCTACAGTGGTTGCTCCAGACTTCTTTCTCCTGATCCCAAATCTAAATTTCTTTTTTTACTTTCAGCATCTGACCTTGAGCCTCCTGCATTCCTTAGGCCATTTAGACTAGCCAAGGTGACCTCCCCCAGCCTTATTTCACATGGCTCCTCTACATGTGCTACATTCCAGGCACACCAGACTGCTGGCTGTTCCCAAAATTCAACATTCCAGCTCCTGTTTCTGTGTTCATGCCAGTTTTTCCCATACCTGAAATATATTCTTGCTTCGTCTCTGCATTTATCAGACTTTATCTTCAAGTTTCATTGAGTGAGAAATCTTCTCCATAAAACTGTTTTCTTCTCTCTTCTATTTCAAGTTTCTAGAGGCCTCTTCCTTATCATATTATCTTATATTTATTTATATGTGTACTGTTTATATCTTTCCTACTCCCCAGTAGGATGTAAGCTCCTTAAAGGCTGGTTTTTTTTTTTTTTTGGTCTTTATTTCTCTGAAATCTAGCATAGTGATTGCATATATCAAGAATTTAATAAATGTTGATGTATTGCAAGATATGTAAAGTCTTCCTATTCTCTCCTTCTTTCCTCTGCTCTCAGCTCTTCTCTAATAATGCTTACTTTTTTCTGTCCTTCCATCTTATCCCCAGGGTAAAAAAAAAAAAAACCCCAAAAAAAGAAACAGAACTAAGTCTATTAATTATTTCTATAATACATAATCACTTTCTGACTTTCTACTAGTTCCTTCCTTCAATCAACAAACAAAACAAGGTCTACTCTATTTCTCAGCTTCTTAAATTGTGGTTCACGACCCCATATGGAGTCTCAGAATTGAATGTGGGGATTATGAAATTATGATTTATTATTAGTAAATGTTTGATTTGTATACTTATTTTATATTCCTGTATATTTGGGGTCATGCAAAAGTTTCTTGGATAAAAAGGCATTGTGAGTGGAAAAAGTTTAGGAAGCTCTATTCTGTCTTATAGGGAAAACAAAACATAAAACAAAATCTTTTCCCTTTATCCTGACTTCTCATCTATTGTCTTAGCTCTCTTCCCCTTCACCGCTGTACTTCTTGACATCTTCCTTGAGCCCATTTCTTCACTCTTTTCCTATGTTCTTGCAAACTAAATCTAATCAATCATCTTTTTTGTTTTTTTGGTTTTTTTGACTGCTGTATGGCATTTGCAACTGAGAATCACAGCACAGCTAGATGGCACATTGGATGGAGTACTAGTCCTGGAATAAAGAGAATCTGAGTTCACATTCAGCCTCAGTTACTAGTTGTGTGACTCTAGTCAAGTCACTTAACCTAATTGCCTTCCCAAAAAAGAAACTGAAAATTATCTCCTTTATAATATCCTCTCACTTAAACTTTGTAGATACTGAAATCTCATGGTTGTATAAGACATTTAATCTCATAAGAATTAAGGTTTTTTTTTTTGTTAGTTTTTTGTTTTTTTGCTTAATACTCATTTATATAGTATTTGGGGTTTTTCAAAATACTTTACTTATAACAAGCCTATGAAATAAGTAATGCAAGTATTCCCCAAATTATTGTTTTTTGGTCATGTCTGACCTATGTGACCCTATGTACTTGTCCATGGTGTTTTCTTGGCAAAAGTATTGAAGTGGTTTGCCATTTCCTTCTCCCATTTTACAGTTGAAGAAGTAAGGCAAATAAGAGTTAAGTGATTTGTCCAGCTAGTAATTGTCTGAGACTAGATTTGAACTCAAATCTTCTGACTCCTAGCCTAGTTCTTTATACACTGTACCACCTAGCTCCCCATTCCCCTAAGAGGTTGCATTTTTTTCTCATGTAGTTTCTGAAAGGTTAATATTTGATTGTGATTATACAGCTAGTGATATTTGAACCTAGTTCTCCTGAATCTAGTCCAGTACTAGAAATGGGGCTGGGAAATAGGAGATTTTGAAATGTTTTTGCCTTTCCTTATAATTTTACTGCCTAGCAAATAAACATTTATTAAATCTTTGATGACTGAGTGAGATGATCTTCAAGATTCCTTCCTGAATTAAGTCTTATGATTCCATAATCTCAGATCTTCTTACTTTCACTTCCTCACCCTGTAAATTTTCCCAAAGAGCACTAGTTTCATATTTCTGCTTTCTACAAGTTACTGTAATGAGCAGGTAGTATGGTAGTGAAGTTGGAAAATATTTGCTTTCATCAGTTGGAATTCATCCATCATTGACAGAGGAAAAAGTTTATGATCTTCCTGATTTATGTAAGTTGGACATGATGGCTCTTGGTGCTCCAGAATGATCCATTTTTATGATAGAGCCTTGGCTATTAATACTTGTTAGGTATTCACATCATAATAAAGCTACAGAAACAAGTTGATATTTATGAATAGCCTTATGGCCATAAGGGATTACTCTGCTGCTGCAAAAGATAAAGTGATGGGTTTCCATTTTTGAGTTTTAGTTTATTTAGCTGATCAAGCAGTTGCATTAGGATACAGCATCAATGTGAATATGATGGTGTGAGTTGGGTCATGTTAGAGAGAGAAAGCAATTCCTTCAGTAGTACTTTCAGCCTTGGAAAGATAGAGAGATCCAGTTTAAAAAACAATCCTTATCTCAATTTCACTCCGAAATTTGAATGTTTTAAAAGTAAGTTCTAGCTTTCTTCCTTTTTTAGGTAATTAGGTAGCACAGTGTATAGAGTGCCTGGGCTGGGATCAGGAAGTTTTGAATTGCAGCCTTAAACCCTTACTATCTGTATTAACCTGGGTAAGTCAATTAATCCAATTTGCCTCAGTTTCCTCATCTGGAAAAAAAAATGAGCCAGAGAAAGAATTGGCAAATCACTTCAGTATCTTTACTAAGAAAACCTCAGATGAGGATATGACTGAAGCAAGTGAACAACAACAATTCTTTCTTTTCAATAGACATGTAACGAAATAGTATGGCTATTAAGGGAATTGTATGTCATATTGTGGCCAGCATGAATTCAAATACTGTCTATACTGAAGATATAATTTTATTCTCCCTGACTGGATGCAGCTTTATGAAGCAGCTGTGACTATTAGTGAGTCAGTGTAAAATGGAGCATCAGTTATAATCAAAACTAAAATTGTTGTACTTGGTAGAAAATCATCAGCATTTTAAAGGATAGTCATGACCAATCTGATTTATCTAGTCAATTTACTCAGCTTTTTGGAAGTACATTTTACAGGTAATATCCTGGTGGGCTGTGGAAACATCTTACTCAGAAGTTGACTTTTCAGTGGCTTATGATCCAGAGTTCTGAGTTTTTCCCAAATGTTCTTTTCAAAACTTGAGAAAATTTAAATTGATTTTCTAAGAAAAATGTTTTGATGCCTGCAGGCAGAATCTCCTTGGTTTATGCCCTTCATGAAGGGAATTGGCCGGGTGGGGAATATGAATGTGATTTGTCAGCTTTCCTAACAGAATAAATGCCTCCAAAATGATACAGTCTAATGCAGTAGGGAGACACTGGATATAAAGGCAGAAGACCTAGTCTTCACTATCTGTTGATTGTTACTGTTTACTCTTGGGCAAATTCCTTAATCTTTCTGGCCTGTGGATTCCTCATTTGCTAAGTGAGGAGATAGAAGTCCCTTCTACTTACAGATCCTGTGGTGTATCTCTGGTACCCAAAGAATTTAACTCTTTTTGACCAAATAACACATTATATCTACTCTTCAGGCATATAGAGAATACAAGAACAAATTTCACAAACATTAATTAAGTTCCTGCTGTGTACAGACACTTTGCTGATCTCTAGGGTACTAAGAAGTAGTTTCAATAGGTTTAGATGAAACTAGGGCCAGATTCTACACACTTTTCTCATGGGAATGCTCCTCAATGAAACTCCTCGCAACTCCTGGATACAACCTTCTTTTCAATCATTTTCTCTCCAGTCACTCCCTTCCTCTTTGTTCTCCTCTGTTCACTATCCTGTCATTCATTCAGCCTCCAAATTTGCAATCATTTCCTACAAAAGACACTGATTGGCTTACTGAGGAGTCATGGAATTTAATCTGTTATACTTCCTCTCAGCTCAGTGCCTTTGGGTCTTCTGAGCCTTTAAATCCCACTTCAGTCACCTTATGTCTTTTTAAAAAAATCCCTTAATAGGGGGATTTTTTTTTTTTCCTTTTCTTCTACAAGTCAATAATTGTCTTTCTAAATTTTTTAATGTTAACTATTATATACACATATTTATTTATGAATTTATAATATAAAGTTAAATTTTAAATTAAAAATAAATTAGACAATTTGTTACTTATCCTTTTCTTGTTGCATTTATTTATTTATTTTATACTTCTGTAAGGGGTAGTTAAAAGTCATATATTCTGCTGACTGGTATTCTGTACCCCTATCCCCCAAAAAAGTATTAAATAACTCTTTAGTTAAATGTTTATCTTTATATCAATAATAATTAAATTCATATTTCTAGAGTATATAATTTTTGATTGTAGCTTGAACTCTTTTCATTCTATTTTTTCCAGTTTTCTATTTGATTGCCTCTTATGACTGATTTATATTTATATTACATTTTTTTATATCATGGGAATACAAAACACACACAATATTGGATGGATATTACAGATAAAAAGATCTATAAAAGAATAAGCTCAATTGGGTTTCAGAAGTTGGGTAGTACTTTCAATGACCCAAATCTTCTCCCTGAAGTAGAAATATTAGTATTGGAGTATTCATATTCTTTTGGTGATGGCTACAAATTTTAGAATATCACAATCTCTGAAGATTCAAAAGTGTGGGTTACCCAAAGGGCACTGGAGAGGCACATGGTACCAATAGTGGACATATGTAAGTTGCATCTTATAACTAGTAATGCAATGAACATAAAGAGTGGAATAAGAAGTATTATCTAAGAGAGATGAATGATTGGAAGAGGACGTGACCAAATACTGTAGTCAGTGAGAAATAATAACCTACATTAATTCCCACATAATACTAAGAATCTTATAGGAAGCATGCCCTCATCCCCCATACATTGATTAAATGTCACCCACTCCCAGTTTTCAGGGGAACCTGGGCATGAATTATTGCATTACATGAAAAGATGAAAGCATCTAATAGGGCTCTCCCATCTGGTTGCTGATGGAAACTTCATCCAACTAATGTAGATTTGCAACTCATCCATAACATATCAACTTCAAGAGTTGACTCGGGTGTAAAATGTTAAGTATTTGTCCCTGACCTGAAAGATAGTATATGTCAGAGTCTTCTTATACACTATACCATGCTGCCATTACTAAGATAAATTGAGAATTCTAGGCTCAATGCCACATTAGGGTATGCCAAAGGACTTGGAGTATCAAAGTGACAACAATGTGGGAGAAGGGAGTCACAAAGTTCTCCAGAAAAAACAAACTTCCTTATTTGTAATATCCAGTCATCTCTGATCTCTGAAGATGGCCCAGTTTCTTAATTTAAATTGAGTTATTGATTATCTATAGTGCTCATTATAGAGTCTATACTAACCTCTTATTTTTGTAGTTGAGAAGTTAGGCAATATGCAAAGTTTTATGCAAAGGTTCAAAAATTAAATAGTCAAACCATGGCCTTATCACTATGTATCCAAATCTTCCCATCCCCTGTATCATACTTCACTCTAGGGTTTCTTACCATTTTAGTCCTTTTATTGGAAAAGTTTTAAGTTTGGTCTGGAGGAGACATCTTCCCATAGAAGTGCATTTCCATTGTATATTCTTTTTTTTTTTTTTTTTTTTTTTTTATTAACCTGTTGATTTAGCTAGACTTATTTGTTGCTTAATATGAGATATCTACTTTTTGAAGATAGTGAAGAGTAGATAGGTCTTTGTCTGAGTTCTTCACGGCTTCCCTCAGAATCAACACCAGATCAAGCTTCTGAATGGGTTTTGGAGTGACAGAACGCACAAATATTTGATGTGTAATAAATTTCTAGCAGAAAATATTTTGGAAGAACTTAAGAAAAGGTCTGTTCCAATCAAGTAGGGAAGGGAAGTGGCTCAGCACAGACATGGTGCAGGGAGGCTCAAGATAGAAAGGGTGCTATTGGGAAACTCTTAGTCAAAGTACAGCAGCCTTAGCTCAAAGAAAAAGCCAAGCTTATACTCAGTCCTAGTTCAGAAGTTAGTGTATCAGCAGACAAGCTGTGAGACCTTCAACACAACCATAGAAGGCAAATAATGAGCACTTGAACCTCAGCGTAACAAGTGGGACTTAGCCATGCTCATCTACTGGCAGCACCGGACCCAAGGCAATATGAAATTGCTGTTACCTGTAGAGAAAGCTTGGGACAGTCTCCCCTTTACCCTAAGAGCAAACCTCAACCTTTAAAAATGAGCAAAAAAAAAAAAAAAAAAAAAGCAAAAAAGAGTTTTGACAATGGCTATTATGGAGTCAGGAAAGAACAGACCTCCAATCCTTAGGACACTAAAGGCAAATATCTTCAGAGGATGCCTCAAAGAGTGAAATGAATTGGTCTCCAACTCAAAAGGCTCTCTTGGAAGAATTCAAAAAGGATAGAATTAGAAGAAAAATGGGGAAAGGAAATTGGAAAAGGAAAGACAGAAATTATCTGAAGAAAATCACTCCTTAAAAAATAGATTTGGCAAAATGGAAAAAGAAAATAACTCCTTAAAAATGGATATGGCAAAATGGAAAAAAGAAAGCAACTCCTTGAAAAACAGAATTGGTAAAATGGAAACATAGAACAACTCTCTAAAAATAGAATTGTTGAAATGGGGGAAAAAATCCAAGGAACAAAACAATTCATTTAAAAGTACAATTGGCCAAATGCAAAAGCAGGTAAAAAAATCTAACTGAAGAAAATAATTCACTAAAAATTAGAATTGAGCAAATAAAAGTGAATGACTCAATGAGACATCAAGAATCAGTGAAACAAAACCAAAAAAATGAAGAAAATAGAAGAATGGAAGAAAATGTGAATTATCTCATTGGAAAAACAAGTGACCTGGAATGTAGATCCAGGATACACAATTTAAGAATTATTGTACTTCCTGAAAACCATGATGAAAAAAAGAGCCTCAAGAAATCATCAAGGAAAACTACTCTGATGTCCTAGAATCAGGGGGTAAAATAGCCATTGAAAGAATCCATTGATCATCTCCCAAATGAGACCGTAAAATGAAAACTCCAAGGAATTATTGCAGCTAAATTTCAGAATTATCAGATCAAAGAGAAAATACTTCAAGCAGCCAGACGGAATATATAAGGTTAAGATCAAACTTTGCCATGTTGGCAATATGGTGATTCAGCAAATCATCTTAATCCTTCTGGGTCACAGATAACTCTCCAAGACTACAAAAATTGCAGATATTTATTGGTAGAAAGAGATTCCTCATTGGGGAGTTCTTAACACCCATAAAAGCATAGCATATTTCTACTTCTATCCCAAACCCCAAAGTGAAGCACTATTCTAGGTATAGAAAACTGTTGGGGGTTTTTTTGTTTGTTTGTTTTTGTTTTTGTTTTTTGTTTTTATCATTTTACAGATAAGGAAACTGAGTTCTAGGGGTAAAGAAACTCCTGATGCTTGCCAAATGTGTAAAAGTTAGAAAATCTTTCACAATGAGGCAAACTTAGCTTGAAGTTTGAAGAAGGATGTTTTCTGATAGTGACAATAACAAATGACCCTGGGGATCAAGCAATTTGATTAATTATTACAAAGAAATAGGACTACTTAACTAAGCTTCCTGTGCCACTGCTAATTATATCATTTATAAAATTCTGTCAAAAACATCCCATAGCATTGACCTAGATTGCAAGAGGTCCTTTCCATATAAAAATCTACATCATTATTAATGAAGCTCTTCCTGAGAAGTTATCTCACCCATAGTACCTCATCACTGTACCATTCAGACACAACATGGAATATAAATGTACAGAATGAATTATTCATTCTGGATGTTTTAAAATAGTGGATTTTTTCTCCTTTTTTGGAGGAAAAAGGAAAGATTTACTTATATATTAGGAGGAGTAAATAAGCCTCCATTTCCTTCATTTGTTTAATGATGTAGAATAGATGAATTGGAAAGGACTTTCTAACTCTGACATTCTCTGAGAGCCTATTTATTGCACTGGCAGGAGCTGGTCAAGCTAATTTACGTAATTCTACCATTGTCTGCCTATTCCTAATCTATAGCAGTGTAAATTTAGCTCATTTCCAAACAGAGATTAGAAAGTCATCATCTTACAACATAGGCATTTATGTTGATTATCTTCACATGCCTTCTTGAGATTTGTGCCAGAAATAAACAAACAAAAATTCTTTATTAATGTGACATATTGGAGACTTGGATACCTATGTATATACTTTAAACATACACTAGATATGCTCAGCTGATATGATAATGTGTAATAGTCCTGTACACTGAGCACTAAACAGTGACTGTTTTTGTTTTGGAATTTAATTATGATATCTTCTATTTGCTTTGCTAATGTAATAATAATAATAATGATGATGATGCCGTTTATATTGTGCCTTAAGGTTTATGATTTCATTGATATAGAGATCTCCCACAAGAAATTCCCTTTACCCATACAAATGTGTGCCTTGTCTGAAACCATACAAATGTGTGCCTTGTCTGAAACTTACAGATTTGCCAAAATCACACAGCCTCTGTATTTAAAATGTGGTACTAAAATCTAGATCTTCTGTCTCCTAGACCAGCTTTCTATACATTGTTCCTTTCAGAATCCAATAGTAAATCCTGCTTGAACCTCGTCTTCGTTCATAATTCTTTTTCAGAAAAATACTTATGGAAGAGTCACTTTCAATTAATAAATGCATCATTATGTGTCAGGCTCTTAGAAAATTACTAATGGATACTATTTTATTATTATCATGATAGAATAGAGCATGCAATGTAAACACATTCACAAGTTACTGGAACAGTCCTAGACTCATAGGTAGAAGTTTGAGTGTGAGGTCCAGCTATGGACAAATCACTTAATCCAGTTCTTCCTAGCTCTGGATAAATCACTTAATCTTACTAAGTATGTTTTCTTATTTGATTAAAAAAAAAAGAGGATAATAATAACTAGTATAGTCTACCAATATTGTTGTAACCTATTTTTATTTCTAAACTGTTATCTCTGACAGGATACATAGAGAGGAAGAGGAATTTAATCCTATTTTGTATTGGTTTGAGTTTTGTACCCATGGACCTTTTATCATTAGTACTAAAGGCAGTAGAGACAATAATACCCTGATGCTTGTATAATTATATCAAAAGTGATTTCTTGTAAGCCATTTTAGTTTTATAATAATAATATTTCTCTGCAGTGTTGAGATGTACATGGTACAAATGCTACTTCCATTTTACAGAAGAGGAAGCTGTCAGGTGAGATGATCTGATTAGAATCAGATCAGGTAATAAATAGTATTTGTTAATACCTCTTATGTGCTGGGTGTTTGGGGGGATTAAAAAACAAAAATGAAATTGCTCTTGCCCTCCATAAGCTTAACTTCTATAGGTAGAAACAGCTGTCAGTAGAAAATGCATTGGAGTCTTAAATGTAGGTAGATTTTAGTTCTGAAACTGTCCTTTTTCTAATATAGTCTTTGAAGTAAATAGGAAAAAAATTGAGTGAGACTCAGAGAAATGAAATTATTTCTCCAAAATCACAAAGCAAGTGGTAAGAGCTTTTTTTTTTTCTGTTTCGTAATCCACTGTTCTGTTTACTATGACAAACTGCTTCTTTTTAGGGAGTTTAAAATTTTTATCAATATATTTTCATATCATCTTTATTTTTCTCTCTGTATTTCTCTGAGTATGTGGGTCTATATATATATATGTATACACATATATGTGTGTATACATACACAATACACACACATACATATATATATGTACACATATATAAATACCCCTTCCCTCTCCTCAATCCAGAGAACCATCCTCTGTAACAGAGAATAAAAAGAGAAAAACAAAAGTGTTTCAGCAGAGGTAGCCAACGCATCAACTAAGTCTGTTTTATATGCAGTATTCCACACTTGTAGTCTCCCAATTCCCACTTTTCTGCAAAGAAAGAAGGGAAATGCCTGATGTCTTATCTAAGCAGTAAATTACAGAATTTAAGAGCTGAAAATGCTGGGTGGTATGTCAGTACAGTACTTAATCATATCAATCAGTGTTGTATTGTGATTTTTTTTTTAAATACTTTTTTTTGTCACCTTCTGCCACTGAGCTGAAGATCTTAAGTAAAAACTTGAATAATTTTTCTATGGAGAGTATACAAGCAGCACTGATGAATAAACAGCTTGTATCCCCACTGACTCTTCCCTTGATGTCTCAGTGTGGTCTTCCCCTGATGCTCCACAGCTGATCCTGGCTTCCTGAAGTTTGCTAAAACCCAAATAGGTTCTGCCAAGTTACAAAGGCTTCAAAGAAAAACCCACAGCTTCTTTTGTCTATTGTGCAAGTAGACAGACCTAGTAAATTTGGAGAAGCTTCATCTTCAGGTTGGTTATAGTGACTGTCACAGAAGGGTTTTAATTTGCTTTGGTGGAGAATCCTGACACAGTAGATTCATGAACTATATACAAGGATTCAGTGAAGCATGAAAGTGATTTAGTATACAGTCTAATTATTTGGCAGGTCATTTCCAGAGAACAGAAATAAATCACTTATTGTCATTTAGCAAGACAGAGGGAGGGAATGATTATAATGAGAGTTTCTTTAGGAATTAGGCCTATATCCAAGGTCATGCAACATTTTAATTAATGATTTAGATGGAAGGGAGAAAATTCACTAACTTAAATAAATTTCAAAATGACCCTCAGTAAGTTGGAGCAAGAGAGTGTGATAGAAGCAAAATGAAACCCACTTAGGGAGGAAAAGTCAATTAAAAGTATAATATAGGATGAATTCATAATTGTGGGTACAAATCTGTAGAGCTCAATGTCAACATCAAATTAATAAAGTATTGCTATTTTTGTTAAACAGTTTTTCAGTATTTATGTAGTGGAAAGAGTGATGGGATTTGGAATCAGAGAATCCCAGCCCTGATACCTGATAGGGAAGTTATAGCTTATCTGAACTTTAATTTATTTTATCTTTAAAATTGAGGGGTAGGTCTAGATAATCTCTAAACTGCCTTTTATAGCTTAATCCTAATGCTAGTTCCTTCCCTCTTAGATTATCTCCATTATTCCCTGTATATATGTACATATACTTGTACGTCTATTTTATTTGTGCATTGTTTATCCCAGGCTCAATTAGAAAATGAATTCTCTGAGGGAAGGAACTGTTTTTACTTGCTTTCTTTATATTCCCAACACTTAGCACCATGTTTTTATTGAATTATTTGTCATGTGCAACTCTTCAGGATTCTATTTGGGGTTTTGGCAAAGACTAAAGTAGTTTACCATTTCCTTCTCCAACTTATTTTACAGATAAAGGAAACTGAGGAAGAATCTGAGGATAAAATTGCTTGCTCGAGATTACATAGCTAGTATATGAGTCCAAGATGAATCTTCCTTATCCCAGACCAGGTGTTCTAACTACTGTACCATTTAACTGTCCCTTATTGTGTATGTGTCTCTGTCTCTTTCTTTCCTCCCTCTCAAATTCTTTTCTAGGAAAGCTAAAACTCCCCAGTCATACAAATAATTGAACTAGTTTAGTTTGTTTTCCTCAGAAAAACCACCTGAAGTAAAGATGGATAGCAGAATATGATAAGCAAGTCAAACCACCAACTTTCATCACTTCAACCACCATCAATGGGGATTCCAGTGGGGATAACTCAAGATGTTGAATCCAAGAGCTGCTCCCCCCAAACCCTTTCCACTAATGATCCTGTTTCCAACCTTCTCCTGCAGCCATCATTGAGGGGAGCAATTACTGTAGAGAACTGTCCTACTTTATTTGCTAAAAACACTGATTTCCACTGGCTGGGCATACAAATCCAAGATTCTTAGGAATGGCAATACCACTGGTTTGGTGGTATACCCAGAAAAGAAAGCTCCCACCAGCACCACCAGAGTAAATAATTTAGTATTAGAAAAAATATGCTGTTTTCATTAGAAACTAAAGAAGACACATGACAACCTGCTTTGCTCCTGCAATCTAAACATCTGACTTGCAACTGAAACTTGTTGTTGTTCATTCATGTTGTAACATGACTCCAGGATCAATATTGTCCAGGTGGCTTTCTTGGGAAAAATATTATAATGATTTGCCATTTTCTTCTCTAGTGGATTAAGACAAACAGGGTTAAGTGACTTGTCCAGGATTACATAATTAGTACATGTCTGCAACTGGATTTGAACTCAGGTCTTATAGACGCCAGGTCTTAGTACTCTTTCCATGGACCTATTTAGCTGCCCATAAATTATCTTTCCCATTGGAATGTGAGCTCCTTGAAAACAGGGACTATCTGTTTTTCTGTGGATACTCCCCAGTGCTTAGCACAGCGCTTACTAAATGTAGTCATTCAAGCTTTCAACCAGCTGAAGTAGTTATACCTACTGAAGGAGAATGTTAATTATAGAGAAGGAAAGTACTTTTAAAACATGTAAACTTCGTGGGGAGGGATGGTAAGGCAGTCCTATATAAAGTATGGTTGCTACAATGAAGGGCTTCAGGCAGTAGAACTCTAGGACATGGTTTATTTGTAAGACTAGAGTATGCAATAGCAAACAGAAAATACAGCTCATTTTTCTCTGGTTAGGCTGCATCTTAATTTCTGGAACAGGATATACCTTTTGACTCAGCAATAGACTGAAGCACATAACCTAAGAAGGTCAAAGACAGAGGAAAGACCCTGCATATACAAAAATATTTATAGCAGCATTTTGAAGAATAGAAAGAAAGAATTGGAAAGAAACTGGATGTCCAGTGATTAGGGAATAACTGAACAAATGGCCATAAATATAATGGAATGTTGTCATAAAAAATGCTGAATATGAAGAACTCAGAAACTTGGAATGGCTTAGAACTAATGCAGATTGGAGTAAGCAAAATCTAGAGAACAATTTATATGCTGACTACATAAATGCAAAGGAAGCTTGCAGTAGAAGACTTAAGATAATCAATGCATTATCCAATTACAACTTCAGAGGGCTGATAATGACATAGTACTTGCTTCTGTGTTCCCATTTCCATCAATGATGCCAACATCCATCCTAATCTTATATGTTAGGATTCTTTTTTCCTTCCCTCCTTCCCTCCTTTCCTCCCTCCCTCTCTTTCTTCCTCTGTAATCTCTCTAGCATCCATCTACTCCTTTCTGTTATTCCCATAGACTCTACTCAAGTGCAGATTAATTTTATTTAGGCTTGGATCTAGTCATGTCACTCCTGCATAAAAGCCATTGGGGCTTCTTACAGTGACTTTTTTTTTTTTTTTCAAACTTCTCAGCCTAATGTTCATGATCTTCAGTTGAATTTCCATACTTTAAAAGATAAAATTAAAATTCTGTATCCTAGCATTCAAGGACCATTACAGTTTGGCACCATCCAGCCCCATTTCATAGATATTTTATTGCAGATAGGTGGCCCAGTGGAAGGGTACCAGATTTGGAGTCAGAAACATTCTTCTTCCTGAATTCAAATCTGACCTCAAACATTTAACAGCCGTGTGATCCTGGGTGGGTCCCTTAAGTCTTTTTTACCTCAGTTTTCTCACTCGTGAAATGAGCTGGAGAAGGAAATAGCAAACCACTCTAGTACCTTTGCCAAGAAGGCCCAAAATGAGGTCATAAAGAGTTGTACATGACTGAAAATGACTGAATAAAAATGTCTTCCAGGACTCGACTCCTGACCTAGGTGAGTTTAGAGATTTTATCCCTGTGGGAACTTAACTAGTTCAAAAAGGTAGTATTGGTGTGGAAAGATGTTAAGCAAATAAGATAAAGACAACTAGGCAAACATTTAATCATGAATGTTTAAAAAAGGTAAATAACATGTCCACAAGGTACATACTTGTGCACTTGACAAACATGAAGTGACCACAGAAGCATCACAAGATACCAGAGTTGGAAGTGGACCCAAAAGCCAACTAGTTTCACGTGTACCATTCCTGAAAAGTGATTAATACAGCCTTTGCTTAAAAAATTCCATTCATGGAGGGATCCTACTATGTCTTAATACAGTTTATTACATTTTTCCACAGTTAGAGCTAGAGATTTTTACTTATCAAGCTTAAATATATACTTCTTTGCAACTTATATGCATTGGTCTTACTTATGCCCTCTAAACCAGGCAGAATTATTTCTTATCTCTCTTTAAAAAAAAAAAAAATCATATTTTTATTTATTTTGTTAAATATTTCCAAACTACATTTTAAACATACATTTAACATTTTTTGAGTTCTAAATTCCTTCCCTCCCAACTCCTTGAGAAGGCAAGCAATATGGTATTGATTATATATGTGAAGTTAATGAGGGAAAGGAAAGGGGGAACCCCATTTCTCGGAGCATAGATGATCCCATGAGGCGCAGTGTCCCCTGTAAAATGAATTTACAGGCCTGAAAACTTAGATTGATAAATAAAAGGTTTATTGTAGAAATTTGGAAGTAAAGCTCAGTTACAAAGACGCCAGGGCCAGAGGTAGCCGCTGGACGGGCAGGAACCCTTACATGGCTGGAAGGATACCATGTGTTGGCTGGGAGGGCTTCTGCAAAGAGGGCGTTCCGGCTCATTTCTTTTACACCTAGAAGATGATGGGCGGTACCCCCAAGATCTTGGCCGGCTTTTCTGTTAGCTCAGATCAGGTGAGGGCTGGGGGGAAGCTGAGCTGAGGGTGGGGGCTGGGCCCGGATATTCAGAGGGTGCCTTTGACCAGGATTTGTGAATCAAGGTCAGCCATAGGTTGGGCAATTAGAAAGGAATCTTAAAGGGACCCGCATCAAAGTCATGCAAAATATATTTCCATATTAGCCATGTAACAAAAAAATGCACCCCAAAACTCCCTTACCCACCACTACTTCTATGCATATAGCATATATCTGTCGTCAAAAAAAAAAAAAATATGAACACCTTGAGAGCAAGGTTATTATAATTTATTTATTTATTTATTTATTTATTTATTTGTTTGTTTGTTTGTTTATTTGTTTATTTATTTATTTATTTATTTATTTTTAGTGTTAGGGTGGTGCAATGAATATAACCCTGGACTTGGAATCATGAAAGACTCATCTTTATGAGTTCAAATCTATCCTCAGACAGTTACTGGCTGTATGATTCTGAGCAAGTTATTTAATCCTGTCTGCTTCAGATTCCTCATCTGCAAAATGAGTTGGAGAAGGAAATGGCAAACCATTCTAGTATCTTTCCCAAGAAAACTTAAAATAGGGTTACAGAGCTAGACACAATTGAAACTACTGAATAGAAAATTACTGATGCCTAGTATGATACCTTACATATTAGTAGATCTTGATAGGTCTTTATTTTAATTAAATCATTCATAGCTGTCAATTTCTAAGTCTAAACAGGACAAGCCAAGGTCCTATTTTATATAATAGCTCTTGAAATATTTGAAAATAGTGATCATAACATGCCCTTGTATGTAGTTTCTTCAGTTGATCTCAATATGGCATGTCCTTCTGGAGTTTCTTCTCATCCTGAAAACCCTTTTCTAAGTAATACTTTTAAGTGTACCTAGAATTCTACACTGCATTAAACAACAACAACAAAAAAGCAGATATGCAAAAGTCTTACCAAAAAATGGAAAAGGAAAGACAATATACAAACTCATGACTATAAATAAAAATTTAAAAATATATGCCTTATTCAGTATAATTCAGAATCCTTAGAACCAAGAATATGGGTAAAAATTAATATTTTGATGAATCTGTTTTCATTGCTATGGTATTTTCTCCAACAACATAAATGGCAATCCATCCATGCCTGTCATCATAAAACTGTAAAAGGGTCTGCCTAATGTATTGGAAACCTTATTCCAGGATATTTGGTGGATACTAGCAGAATACAGGGCCTCCCTATTCATTACCCTCCTTTTTGCAGCTAGCTTAGATATCTTTCTTTTCTTTTTTTTCCCAGTTATACATCTGTCTGGTGGCTTTTTTTATATCCCTGCTTCTGCTTAGGAATTGCTTGGGAGAAGCCTACATTATAACGAGAAAATCATGACCCTTTATCATTCATAATTTGATTCCTGTATTTTTTTTTTAGATTCTTGTATTATTTTTTAGAAAGTATGTACCTCCAAAATAGTTTGAACAGTTCTCAGCCATTCATATTTATATGATTATATGCTGTATGTTAGAACATTTATGCTTTTTGAAAACAAGGGGTTTTTTTTGTTTGTTTTGTTTTGTTTTGTTTTTTGTTTTTTGTGAAAATGTTGGAATAGAAAACACAGTTTTACTAAATCCCACAAGACTGAAACTTTGCCAATAGAGCTTAATGTGAGGTGATTATTTAAAAATGCATTTCCCCACGGTAATAAGTGCAAAGAAACAATCCACATAATGTGAAAGCTAGTGTGGAACTGTCGATGAAGATGGGATTTGCCCTTTGTGAAGACACAAAATCAATAAAAGAAATTTACTACATTTACTAGCATGAATTCGTCTCTGTTCCTCTTTTTCTTTTCCTCTCCTCTCCTCTCCTCCCCTTTCCTCTCCTCTCCTCTCCTCTCCTCTTTTTTCTTTTCTCTTCTCTTCTTTTCTTTTCTTTTCTTTTTGTTTTGGGGTTTGTTGCTAAACAGGATGTTAGCTTGGGGGTGGAGTGCAAAGGAACCTCACTTTCTCAGTCCTTTAGTACCCAGGTCAGCTCTTTGAAATTCTCCCCCCACTTACTAAACACTGTGATTCATCTTGGGTTTATACAGCAATCAGCTGTCACTATTAGTGAAAGCTGCAGAGAGATAATTAGATCCTCGAACTCTTACCAGCTCTCCCTTTAGCAACCCTTCCCTGCTTAGCATGAAAGGCTGTTTTTTAACCAAAGCTCTATTTCTGTTTGTGTGATAGAGGGAGAGAGAAAGAAGGTGAAGACATTGTCTGTGTGCCTGGGAGGTGTTATTTACATTTAGGATTTTCTTTCCTTTTAGATTCAGAGTTTGGAATTTAAATCTTCAATCCAGGCAGGTGTTTGCCAGAGGCTAGATTCCCTGATCCTTCTCCTCCCAGGTTAGGGAGTATATAATGCTGGGGAGGGTCACAGCAATCTTGTTTTCTTGTGGACAGAATACCCATAAGAAAGAAAACAAAAATCCAAATACGAGGAAAAAGAAACTAACTGGCTGCAGATGATCTAACCCCTCCCCCTCATTCCCCAGGATGGAGGTAAAAAGGTGGGGAGAAGATGGGGATAGATGTAATCTTGATATAACACAGACTTCATGACAATTGCAGCTATCCAGAAATGGAATTAATTGCTTTAGGAGGAGTGGGTTCCCCTCTTATTCCTGGAGGTCTTTAGGCAAAGGCTGGATAATTGATCACTTCTTAGGTATGTTGTAGAAGTCTGTGATTTTTCAAAGATTTGAAGACCAGTTTTGGTTAATCCCACTAGAGCCAGTAACCACAGCTCTTTTACAAAAAATGAAACAAAACAAAACAAAAACAAACCCTTTTGTTTGACCTGGCACATCAATACAGTTTTATGATTTTCCTCCAGATTCAATCAGTAACACACCAGTAGGAGTGAAGGCAGTGGATGGTGGGAATTAAATCAGGGAGAGACTTTGTAGGGCAAGATTGGTGATGTGCATAGGGGGCAAGGAATTCAAGAAAAGATAAAGTAGAGGTCTTTTATTAAGGGTTCAACTTGGGGAAGAAAGGAAAGTGTAGTTAATGCAGGGGTGTTGGCCGGGAGAGAACTGAGGGGTCAAAGTATTCAAAGATATAGTGAGGACACAGAACATGGGTCAGGCTAGCAAGACTGAAATAGAGATTGAATAACTACAGATTGTGATCAAAAAAGGGAATTTCATAGTTTATAGACATGGAAGTGATGCATTTGAGAATAATGGCAAGACTATGACCTCTGTGTAAAACTTAGGCGTGATGGAAATAGGTCATGGGAAATGAAGAAATTGAAAAAGTGGGAGGTTAGATTATTTGAGAGAGTATCTATTGATGTCCTTTAGTCCTTTAGAAAGGAGTTGGGGAGGAGAGAAAGACTTTGACCTAGGCACCGAACTCATTGAGGAGGGGGCAAAGGGTCTTACAGGACAATAGGTAATAGCTACCCGAATCTTGATTGGGAAGAAGATATTGAACAAACCTCAGATGAGGAGAGATTACTGAATGTTGGATATCGAGAGAGAGCTTGGATGTGGCAATGGGGAGTCATTGTTGAAGAGGGTGGTCAGAGAGATTGCACCTCAGGATGATGGGTGGGTGAAATGGAGTTGTGGGGAGGGGAGGAAGGGAACATTAGATGAAAGGAACAGGAAAAAATTTAAGATAATTACTTTTTCTAAAATGAAGTCAATATTAGAAATTATTCAGAATTCAGTATAATGAATAACTTGGAGATATTTTGGAGGCCTGAATTAAGCCTGTAGAATTCCTAAGTGACATCATTTGGGAACTTTTTGCTCTAGTACCCAGGGAACATTTACTCATGATTATAACACTGGTACAGGCTTGTTGAAGTTTAAAAGAAATGTAACCCTTGCTATGACTATTTTCAGAAAGAAATGGTAAGTAAACAACAGAAACTTGATTGGACAAAGATCATCCCTTTTAGACAAAGGTAGATTTTGTGGGAAAAGGGAAATAACATTCCAGGGTGAGACAGGAGGAAAAAAAGAGAAGAAAGAAAGCAAATAGGAAAAAAAAAAAAAGAAAATAAAAGAAAAGGAAAAAAAAAAAAAAAAAAAAAAGGAAACCAGAAAGAGAGGAAGGAAGCATTGGTTTGTTTTAGATATGATAGGAAAACTATACCTAGTATGTGACTATCCACTAGAGACTTGCCTTTGGAACATGGGTCTTTTTCAGAAGTAAATACTGCCCCCATGCCATGGAGAACATGGTTTTCTGGCATTAAAAATATGTGCATTTATTTTAAAGAGTGGCATAAGTGACCTCCTTTCTATCCTATACCCCCTCTCTACTCACCCACACCTTCATTTATTTTGTTCTTAATGGAATGAACTTTATTAGAAATTTTATTCTGAATTTTAAGCCCTTGACTTACTTGAACTTAAACATTGAGAAAGTTACTAAAACTATCCTCCTCTTCATTTCATTTCTAAATGCATCGCCCAAGTCTTGTTTCTTCCACTGCAACATCTTTTGCAAATATCCTCCTCTTTCCATTCATACAGCCCCCACTTTAGTTCAGGCTATCTTCCCTTCTCCTCTGGCCTATTTCAATAGTTTCCAAATCATTTTCCTCTCTTCAAGTTTATGGTCACCTCAATCCATCATCTCCACAATTTCCAAAATGATTTTTTCCAAAAGTGAAAATCTGCTTGTCATTCCCTTACTTACTAAATACTAGTGGCTTCTTATTACCTCTAGGATCAAATATAAATTCCTCTGTTTGGTATTTAAAACTCATCACAATCTGACCCCAGTCTACCTTTTTAGCCTTATTTATACATCATTTCCCTTCACTCACTCTACCATCTGGTCAAACCGGCTTTCAATCTGGCCATTTTACTGTTCCTCCTACATAGCTTTTGACTCTCTCTCCCCCCTCCCCCCATGTCTCAAATTCACACTGTTTTCACTTCTGTCTTTTGTAATCTCACTTTCTACATGAGCTCATTAAGAATAGCTAACACTTACATAGCACCTACTGTGTGCCAAGCAGTGTTCTAAATGCTTTATAATTCTTATCTCATTTGATCCTCACAGCAACCCTGAGAGTTAGAAGCTCTATTATTTTCATTTTACAGAGAAAGATTCTTAGCTGCCTTTCTTGATCCTTAAAATTACTGCCTCCACAATGACCTTGAATTTATTTTCTATATATCTGTTTGGGAAAGTATTGTCTCACTTGATATAGATTTCTTTATTTTAAAATTTCATTAAAGCTTTTTATTTACAAGACATATGCATGAGTAATTTTTAAACATTGACCCTTGGAAAACCTTCTGTTCCAAATTTTCCCCTCTACTCCCCCCCTCCCCCATTCTCTCCCCTAGATGGCAGGTAGTCCAATACACGTTAAATATGTTTAAATATATGTTAACTTTAGTATATGTATACATAGTTATAGTTATCTTGCTGCACAAGAAAAATAGGATCAAGAAGAAAAACAAAACAAAACAAAACAAAACAAAACAAAAACCAGAAAGAAAACAAAATGCAAGCAAACAACAACAGAAAGAATGAAAATGCTATTTATAGTCCACACTCAGTTCTCCCAGTCCTCTCTCTGGGTGTAGATGGCTCTCTTCATCACTGAACAATTAAAATTTATTTGAATCATCTCATTGTTGAAGAGAGCCTCGTCCATCAGAATTGATGATCTTGTTGTTGCCGTGTATAATGATTTCCTGGCTCTGTTCATTTCACTCATCATCAGTTGATGTAAGTCTCTCCAGGCCTCTCTGAAATCATCTTGTTGGTCATTTCTTACAGAACAATAATATTCCATAACATCTATATACCATGCTTTATTCAGCCATTCTCCAATTGATGGCTATCCACTCAGTTTCCAGTTTCTTGCCACTACAAAAAGAGCTGCCACAAATATTTTTGCACATGTGGGTCCCTTTCCCCTCTTTAGTATTTCTTTGGGATATAAGCCCAGTAGTAGCACTGCTGGAACAAAGGGTATGCACAGTTTGATAACTTTTTGGGCATAGTTCCAAATTGCTCTCCAGAATGGTTGGATCCTTTCACAACTCCACCAACAATGCATCAGTGTCCCAGTTTTTCCACATCCCCATCAACTTTCATCATTATTTGTTCCTGTCATCTTAGCCAATCTGACAGGTGTGTAGTGGTATCTCAGAGTTGTCTTAATTTCCATTTCCCTGATCAATAGTGATTTAAAGCACCTTTTCATATGAATAGAAACAGTTTAAATTTCTTTCTGATGTAGGTTTTTTGAATCAATCAACATTTATTAAGCACGGGCCATATGTGAAACACTATGCTAAGTGCTGAGGATAAAACTGTTGCCATCATTTTAGCCTATGAAAAATTTAGAGAAGTATTTCATATTTTAAAATCATTTAGAAACTAAAGCTTCTATTCCATGCTATTACAGTCAATCAAAAGCATTTATTAAACACTTAGTGGGTGGTAAACTCTCCATTAAACATGGGATACTAAAGAAAGGCAAAGGTAGTCTCTGTCCTCAAGAAACTCACATTGTAATAGGGGGAATTGCATGCCAGTAAGCTAGGTATATACAAAAAGTACACAGAATAATTGGAGCCCACTTTGTGATGAATTGGGTAGAGTAACAGGCCTGAAGTCAGCAAGACTATTCATCTTCAAGTTCAAACCTGGCTTCAGATACTTACTAGCTGTTCCAGCCTGGGCTAATCACTTAGCCCTGTTTGCCTCAGTTTCCCCTTTAGTAAAAGGAGCTAGAGAAGGAAATGGCAAACTAGTTCAGCATCTCTTTCAAGAAAACACCAAATGGGAGTAACTAAGACTGAAACCCAACTGAACAATGATAGCAGTCTGGACCAGGGAAGGAATTAATTGCTTGGGGTGGGGGTAGGAGAATAGAGTAGAAGACTAGAAAGACCTTTTAAAGGAGGTAGGAAGGTAAGAAGCAGAGGTAAAGTGTCAAACTTGCTTTCTGAATTAATAACCCAGAAAGGTTTCATAAAAGAGCTGTCAGACTGATATGATGGAAAGAGACCCAGATTAGTAAATATTGAGTCATTTAATCTCTCTAAGCTTCCATTTCCTCATCCTTAAACTTATGTTGAGTATATTTGTAGTACCAATCTCATGTGCCATTGTGAGACTCAAACAAGATAATGTATCTCAAGTGTTTTGCAGATCTCAAATCATCCTGTAATTATAACTGTCCATTACTGTTAATAGAGGGTGGGGGTAGGAAGTCATTTTACTTGTCAATCCTCTTTTGTCCCCTGTTCTTGCCAACTGGAATAAGCTTAGAACTTTAGGTTTTATTGGTGGCAAAACAAAACAAAACAAAACAAAACAAAACAAAACCCTGAAAAATGTTTTAGAAAAAAGTTTGTTAAAGAGGGGAGAGTTGGGGTAAAGTGTGATTCACTCTTTTTTTTTTTTTTTTTTTTTTTTTTTGATTTGTTCTTGCCCAACAATTTATTTCTGGAAGGAAAAGAAAGAGAATGATTTAAGGAGGGGAAGAAATTTTTTAAAAAGAAAATCCTCTGTTATTTACAGAAGTCATGCCAACTAATCAATACCTTTTTATTGAACACCTGTTCTGTGCCTCACACTGCAGACATACTATGAGATTCAAAAGTATTTATTTAAGACATAGTGAGGTGACCTTAGGACTCCACAGTATTTCTCCTGTGGAGGGTTTTAAAGCTCTTTGGTGTACATGAACCCTCTAGCTTGGTACTATGGTAGGAGAGATGGGAGAGGAGAGTAAAGAGCAAAGACATCTCTTAGTCATTGAAAATCTTTGCCAAATACATTTTTCCTCTTCAGAGAAGAGTAGTCCCATGGATTAACTTAGTTTTTGTGTATGCATCTCATAGAGACAAGACAAAGCAGGGAGCTATTTCATGGGACTGTGAAGAAGGCACTTGAAGCAGACCTTAAGAATTCTTCTCAGAAGGTGTTAAAAAAAAAAAACAACACATTAGAGAGTTCCAAGAAGAAATAGTCCAAAGTCACTTTGTTTCATGGCAGAAAGAAATGATTAGAGAATGAGTCTTAGAAATGAGCAAGCACAATTGCAGGCTAGATGAGAGATAATTGCAACTTAGGCTAGCAGATTTGGAAGGAGAAAGTAGATTTTGTACTTACTATAGTAGTGAAAAAACTCTGGGGGTAAGAGGGAAGAGATACTGTGGCAGTCAGCTGATATCCCTGCCCATAAAAATGAAGTATGAGGAGTTAAGACTACATATCTTTCCCCTTCCCTACTTCAGTCTCCCCCTCCTCTCATGCAAAATATGCAGTTACAAAAAACATATACATATATATATATATATATACATATATATATATTCAAAGTGTGATTTAGCTATTCTCAGCAATACAATGATCCAAAACAATCTCAAAGGAGTAATGAAGAAACATATTATCCACTTTCAAAGAAATAACTGATACTGTTTGAATGTGACTGAAACATTTTATTTTTCATTTTCTTTCTTTCATTCTTTCCTTATTTGAATTTTCTTTTACAGAATCACTAAGATGGAGATATTTTACATGACTGCACTTGTATAACCCATATCTGATTGCTTATTCTCTGGAGGAAGGATGGAGGAATAGAATTTGTAATTCAAAACTTTTCTTAAATGTTAAAAATTGTTTCCACATGTAATTACACATGTATGTACATATATGTATAGATAGATATAAAGATATTCAGAGTAGGGGCTTGTTGAAATGCCAATCAAAACATATACAATTGTAGAGATAGTCCAGAGCTGACTGTATAAAGGAAAATTTAGAGGGGAAAATAATATCAAGCAAGCAATCATTTCAAAACATTTGTTATTAGAATAGATACACACTTTAGATACACACTTATGCATACGTATCATTCTCCAATGAATCTTTAGCTTTGTTCTCAACATAGTTCTTCCTCATCCAGGAGCAGTACTAGATGTTGGAGATGATCCTGGGTAATCTGCTTGAAGATAATTTAATGATAATTTTACATATGTATTAGTCTTCAAACCAAAAAGCTTATTTAATACTGGGCAGAATCAAGCCCAGCTGGCAGTTAGTGGATTGGCTCAGAAATCTTATTTTGAAAGGCAAAGAAGTTAGAAGGAAATGTGCATTTTTGATGTTCCAGGATTTTACTATAGCATTATTTGGATCTTGAAATTAGAATAAAATCATCTATTCAAATTACCCCAGTATACAGATGATATCACCTGAATCAAATATGAATAAGGATGATACCACTTTAGTACTCTTGTCTGCAGCAGGAGGGTAATCTTTGAGCCCAAGAATAGCCGAACCTTTCTTGAAATGTTACTATCAGTAACTAGTATTTGCTTTAATAAGTATTCTTGTTTTATGAATGTTGACATTTTTCTCTAGACTTTTTGGTTTCCATCTATACTGCTCAAAGTTACAATCAATTTCTGGTATCTTTCTGCTATGCTATCTATCCAAAAGACATAAAAATTGCAATATACTATTATGCTGAAGGATTTAAAAATAATAATAGCAAAAGAGCCTTCCTAAAAAACCAGTGGGAGACTTCAACTGACAGATTTGATGGCAGTTTGAAGAATGGGAAAAAGAAAAACAGTACATTATTTCATTACACTGCTAGGTAAGGTCAGGAACTAGGTTTGCCTGTCATCTGGCAATCAAAATGTTTATTCAGAGAACAGCTCCAAACTCACCTATTTTCTTCAGTGTAATCTGTCCTCAGAAGCAAAAACCAGAACATGATCTGGAGACAACAAAAAAAGGAATTTTTGAACTCAAAGAGAATGCTAAAATGCAAACTAATGAAACAAGGTAATTTCCAGTAGGATCATCTACACATTTGTCAAATCCACAGAATACTGATAGCTTATTGAGAAGTACATGGCATTTTAAAGGCACTTTATTGCATTAGGTGGCCCTTTAATTATTCACCCATATTGACAGTGAAAAGAGCTGCAGGGCATAGTGCTGTAGGAGTGGTTTAATATTGACTCGAATAAAAGGTTTCTACTTGCTAAATGAGAAAGGTGTCAAAACACTCAGTCCTTAATACTGCCAAGTCCCAAGTCTAAATTAAAATGAAATTTGGAAATAGTTAACAAAATAAATAAAAATACAATGAAATGTAATTTTAACATGTAGTTTTCTATGTCAAAATGCAGGCCCACAGGAAATCCTTATATAAGGTTAATGGTCTTAACTTCTCTCTGCAGTAGATAGAGTGGTAGGCCTGAAATCAGGAAGTCTCTACTTCATAAGTATAGGTCTGGCGTCAGACACTTAATAGCTGTGTGATCCTGGGCAAGTCACTTAACCCTATTTGCCTTATTTCCTCGTCTGTCAAATGACCTGAAGAAGAAAATGACAAACCACTCCAGTATCTTTGCCAAGAAAACCCCAAATAGAGTCACGAAGAGTCAAACATGACTGAAATATGACTGAACAACTGAACCGTGATGCTAAGTCACAAACAAATCTTTTCAGACACTTTGGGTTGACGGAAAGTGCATCCCAGCTAAAGCACCTCTTTCTCCTGGGTTGCCAGTGACCTTGATTACAGTTCTTTCTTCCTAGTAGAATGTTGGCTCCTTGTACGCAAGGATGTTTGATTTTTTTTTTTATCTATGTATCTGCACTGCCTAGTACAGTGCCCATCATATAGTGAGTTCTTAATTCATGTTGAATTGAATTGCATAGAGCTCTCTATATATGGGGTTTATCCATGTATTTGAGAACAGGAGTTTTCAGTGACCAAATTAGTTTGGTAATAAGTAAGATGACACAATAGTACAGAATCATTATGGGCTGATGCATTTGCTTCATTTTGTTGTCATATATTCATTTCTTTGGGGTCTGACTTTTTGTGACCTCATTTGGGGTTTTCTTGACAAAGATAATGAGGTGGTTTTCTGTCTCCTTCTCCAGCTCATTTGACAGAGGAAGAAACTGAGTAAATGGGGTTAAGTGACTTGCTCAAGTTCACTTAGTAAACTTTAGTGTTTGTGGTCATATTTGAACTCTGATCTACTCTACTGCACCACCTAGCTACCCTATAGATTCGTATTCATATAGGATCCTGAATTCAGATCTAGAAAGGACCTTAGGACTTATCTAGTCCAACAGCCCCTATCTCCTCACCCCATTTTATAGATTAAAAAAAAACAAAAAACTGAGCCTCAGAGAACATTACCTTGTTCAAGATTATAGAAATGGAATTTGAATACAGATCCTTCTCCTCCAGAGCCAACCTTCTTTTTATTGTACCAAGCTATCAATAATTTTTCCTGTTAACTTTCTATGATGTGCCAACATCATTTATTTCAAAATAAAGATTGGGCAGAAATAATTCCTTAAAATAATTACTAAAGTTCTTTGCCTCTTCTGAAAGTAGAAATGGAGATATTTCTATCCACTGAGGAAGCAACAATGTTGTCCAATGATCACACCCTAGAAAAGAGAGAGAAATCTTGACAGGATAATGTATAGAAACTGCACAGCCATATCTGAAATTAAACTCTGTAAAATAATGTTGTACTGTATGTCAGGCACTTGGTGATTGTACCTATGTGAAATCAGGTGTGAAAATTCAATGACAGTTAACAAACACTTTTCTTTGCCCATCCAGAACTGTGAGAAACTATCAGAACCTTTTTTTTCCCCTTAAAAAAGCTGCCACAAATCAATTTTTGGCACTCCTTCCAATTATATAAGTGCTACTTGAAGAAGGCAGACCATGGAGTCTTAGGAAGAGAAATATGTAAAACCACTGTGGTTACAAAGAACTCTTCTGTACGGTATGCAGACTCTTTATTGAAACCTTAACGAAGGCAAACACATTGACAGTTTAATTAAATGTGAAACTGTGGAAGACACAGTAGATTTTGTTTTTATTTTTAACATGTGCCTCAAACACAATGAAAACAGTAAACTTTGGAAAAAGCAGCTAGAGCCAAAATTTTATGAATAGCTCTTTCTGTCCTTTCTTCTAAATGGAAATAGACTTAGAAATAGGATTGAGAGCAGCCCTCTTTGCAGTGGCCAGAAACTGGAAACTGACCCCCATCAATTGGAGAATCAAATTGTGGTATATGAATATTATGGAATATTATTGTTCTGTAAGAAATGACCAACAGGATGATTTCAGAAATGCCTAGAGAGACTTACATGAACTGAGGCTGAGTGAAATGAATTGGACCAGGAGAACATTATACACTTCAACAACAATACTATATGATAATCAATTCTAATGGACATGGGTCTCTTCACAATGAGATGAACCAAATCAGTTCCAATAGAGCAGTAATGAACTGAACCAGCTACACCCAGGGAAAGAACTCTGGGAGATGACTACAAACCACTACATAGAATTCCCAATCCCTCTATTTTTGTCCACCTGCATTTTTTCTTTTCTTTTCTTTTCTTTTCTTCACAGGCTAATTGTACACTATTTCAAAGTCCAATTACCCATGCATATATCTTGTAAATAAAAAAGCTAATGTAGATGGACAACCTTTTAGTCTTAGAGAATTGTCTGAGTTATGGAGACAATGTCATGCTGAGGCTTACGCTTCCAGTGTCTTGTCATAAGCAGAATTAAAATCCAAGTCTCTGACTCAGAGGCCACTTCTTGATGTACAGATTTCATTCTGCCTTTCAAGTTTAAAATAATAGTAAAGTAATTTTGACTTAAGATAATGTTTTGTTTTTAATTTCAAAAAATGCATCTTATCTCATCTCAACAAAACAGACAAACATTTATTACATAGTAATAGCACCAGGTTCTGGATTTGCAAAGACAGAAACATTGTCTTCATTGAAGGCTCCTTTTATCTTTTTAGTATTTGTAGTAGATAGTTCATTGAATTTCACATAGTAAACATTAACCAGTGTTCACCAAGTATATGGATTCCAGAACATCATCAAACTATTAAACTGAAAAACTGAGAGTAAAGAGAACTTTTTCTTTTCTTTTCTTTTTTTAAAGTCTCTGTATACTTTGGCCTCAGACATTTATTAGCTGTGTGGCTCATATCAAGTCACATAACCTTCTCTGCCTCAGTTTCCTTATCTCTAAAATGAGCTGGAGAAGGAAATAACTAATCAATTCTAGTATTTCTTTTCTTTCTTTCTTTTTTTTATTATGGCCTTTTATTTACCAGATATATATGCATGGGTAATTTTACAGTATTGACAGTTGCAAAACCTTTTGTTCCAATTTTTCCCCTCCTTCCCCCCCACCACCTCCCCCACATGGCAGATAGAACAATACATGTTATATATGTTAAAGTATAAATTAAATACAATACATGTATACATGTCCAAACAGTTATTTTGCTGCACACACACAAAAAATCAGACTTTGAAATAGTGTACAATTAGCCTGTGAAAGAAATAAAAAATGCAGGCGGACAAAAATAAAGGGATTGGGAATTCTATGAAGAGGTTCATAGTCATCTCCCAAAGTTCTTTCGCTGGGTGTAGCCATCAGTCAATTCTAGTATTTCTGCCAAGATCACCCCAAATGCAGTCACAGAGAGTCAGGCATAGCTAAAAAACAACTTAACAGCAATGAGAAAATACCTAGTATTAGGAACAGCTGGGTAACTAGTGTATACAGTGCTGTAGTGCCTGCCAAATATTACTTATTCAAAAGATGTTTGTTGAATAAATGAATGAAATGATAGGATCATTTTGTTTTCATTTTGTTACTCTTTAATTCATCTACACTGCTATTGACACCTACTGATTTTACCTTTACATTCAAAAATAAATTCTTAAACCAAGCTCCCTTTGTTAAAATGGTTATTAATTCTTTTTGGGACAAATTTTTAAATTGAGTTTTCTACCATGATACTTTATGACCTTTTCCATTTCTGAATATTTTCAGGACCTCAAATATCTTATTAAAACTCTATCAGTCAAATATTCAGTAGGTATATATTTTGTAGAGCACATTTTTTCTGAACTGAAACTCTGAAATATGAAAATGAAATGGATATAAGACTTTTCTAATTTTTTCCAATCTATTTCTTATTTTGAAATTTTTCTTACATTTCAATTCCAGTGCTAAACTCAGTGAAAACCATAATTTGACAAAAGAAGTAAGACAACCATTAAAGCTATTATAAGAATATGTATTGGGAAGAATTTATGTTCCTCTCTCCCTCTCTCTCTTTCATTCCTTCTCCCTCTCCATCTCCCTTTTCTTTTCCTTCTCCCTCTCATTTTTATATCACCTCCCACTTTCTACCCTAACTTTTCAGAACAAGCACAGTTCTCAGGCTATTCAACAGAAATGAGGGAGCCTTATGTCTCAAGAGAGAGAAAAATTGAAGGCAGCATTTCAGTATAATGCAATTTCATGATTTACTTTTTAAATGGACAGAATAGAAAAATATGCAGAGCATATTTAACAGTCCAGTTGCATTGGAAAAAGGACTAGGTTTGGGGTGAGAAGACCTGAGTTCAAATTTTACCTCTGACACTTATTAATTTTGTGGCCTTAGAGGACTCACTTATTTCCTTTTACTTTCAATTTCCTAAACTATAAAATATGGGTCCTAGTTTAGGAAATTTTTGTGACCTATTTTATGATCCTGTGACAAATGGTGAACACACCACATACACACAAATACATACCCCACTTCATTTTCATAAGCAGGTCTTTGTAGTGGAGGAACAATAGTATGAATCTTTTTATGTATAAGAAGATAAAAGTAGAATGTCTCCCTTTTAGCTAGACAATAGGGTGCATAAAGAGAAATGTATGAGTAGCTCCTTGAGGGCAGGGACTTTTCATTTTTTTGTCTCTATATTTTTAGTGTTTGAGACAGTGCCTGTCACATAATAGGCATATAATAAAAGCTTACTGGTTAATTGGGAAAAGAGTCACAGGAATTTAATTAATAGGCTAAAGTTTTAAATTTAATTTATTTGATTTTTGAACAGTGGAGTGACATAATTTCTTATATATTTCAAGAGATCTTTGATTTCACCAATATGGGTATCTCCTCTGTTCAGATCACAAACTACCCATTACTTATTCTGTGAAAGTTTTATCTGGTGGTTGTTCAATCCCTTTAGTCTTTTCTGACTGTTCATGACCCCATTTGGTAATTTCTTGGCAAGATACTGGAATGGTTTGCCATTTCCTTCTCAGATCACTTGATACATGCAGAAACTGAGGCCAAAGGGATAAGTGATTTGCCCAGGGCACACAGCTTAATAAGTCTGAAGCCCAATCTGAATGCAGATCCTCCTGATTTCAGGGCTGGAACTCTACCTACTGCTCCACCTAGCTTCCCTTTATCTGTGATTTCCCATAAATACTCTGGAGGATCTAGTTCTTCATGTTAGTTTTACTTTATCACATAAAGTAGGGGGTGGGTAATCTATAAATGTTTGTAATATAAGCACAAAACACCCTGGTAAATTAAAAAAAAAACACTAAAGAGAATTCAGAAAAAGTTACATGGAGAATGCATTGACAGAAGTCAAGGAAAGAGGGAAAAAAAAGTTGAAATGATTTTGGAGATGTCTGTTGTAGGATTACAGCTGATAGACCTGGAATTTAAATACAAGTCTGCTGACATTAGATTTAGCAATCCATTTTATCATATTGTGGGAAATTTTCCTGAGTCATACTAATTGTAACCCTTGATCCAGATGTTTTTACTCTTGAAATTATAAATCAGTGTTTATAATCCTGGAAAAATGGTTCTGTTGTTGAAAAGGGCTGGAAGTCAGCTGTAGCTGGTTAGAAATATTTACCTGCTAGCAGATGTGTACTATTAAGTGGGAAAAATTTGAAGCAGAGGTGTAAGTCAAGGGTCACCATTGCTGACATATTATGACTGATTGCAATTAATCATAATAGTTTTCCATTATTAGCTTTTAAGGGTTTATTATGCCTTAATTGCTTATCTAGAGAGCCTAATTTTATGCTTCATTGATCATATACTAAATCTGGGACAAGGGAAATAGTAGCATTGCCCAAGGTGAAAATCAAAGACAGATGTACAAATGGAAAGTAGCATTGTGTGGGGGATAGATTAAAGTTTTAGACTCTGAAAGAACTGTATTCAAATGTTGACTCTTATGGTCTGTGTCATCTTGGATAAGTCATTTAACCTCTCCTTGCCCTAGCAAGTTCTCTAAGATAGTAGTGTCAAACTCAAATAGAAACAGAGATCAATAATTTGTATTGATAACCCTTGCCAATGGCAAGATTAGCTACCAACCCTCTATAAAAGGAAGGCAGTAATGTTAGAAAACTGTTATTTGTCCTTTGTTCTCCAAGAGGACCATGATATCAGAGAGTTGATGTCATGATATGCAAGTGAGTTAGGTTTAAGTGAGGGAGGGCTGTGCAAGGCCACACAAAGGATGATCTCTTTTACCTAGTCAAAAAAACTAAACAGGCAGGGAAGACATAGAAAATCTAGCCAGTAATTGGGGGTTGGGTTCTGCATCCAGGGCCATATCCAGGAATCCTGATCTAAATCTGGCCACTGGACCCAGACAACTCTGGAGGTGAAAGTGAATCAAGTGGCTGCACCAAACCCATCCTTACTTTGATCCAATTCACTTGAATGTTACAGCATCACTTCCCTGATGTCATGGTCTTTTTCAAGAACAAAGGACAAACAATAACAATGTTAGAGAATAGGGAATTTGAGGATTAATGTCCTGTATGGATTTTTCACTTAAGCTGATATTAGTCAACTTTATTTGCCAGAACCTCTGAACATACAATTTTGTTCACTGTGTAATTCTATTTAGAGTAGTGAGCAGATATTTTGATAAATTCAGAGCTTCATTCTAGTTTTAGAAAGACTTGTGTTAAATGCTGCAATTTATTTAATTCTACGACTTCTTAAAATATATCGGAAAGAGTAACAGCACCAACCATATGTCTGATGCCATGACATTCCTTTAAGAAAAGCAATAAAATATCTCTTTTTCAAAAGAATTAATCAGAACTAATGTCTTCTATAACCTGGTAACTGAGATAGAATCAATTCTTGAGTTACTGTATATCTTTGGGTTGGGTTTTTTTTTTTTCTCCCATTAAAAAGATCAGCAGTTGAGTCTCATTGACATTCTAGATGCTATATAGCATTTAGAAAAAAAATGTTATATACTACTTTATGATTTTGAAGTACCAAACTAATGTCATTTTTTTTTCTGTCACATTGACTTCAGAAAAACCAAGCTAATATATCCTTCTGTAATTTTTTTTTGGCAGATTGTTTTAAGGGTCCAGTCATCCAGATTAATCAGGAAGCTCTTCCATTCTCCCCCTCTCATTTTAAGTCTTAAGTTTTATATAATATTCTAAGTATTATATTTTGGGAAATAACCCTCTTTTTCATTTAAAATATTTTTGCTTTTATTGTTTGCATTTTCTTTATATTTGTCACTTATTTTTCATCAGTTAGTGTTTTACTAGGTTTTTTAAAGCCACTGCTGTGTATTGTCTCTTACTTTTGAATGTTATGATGTACTCTGAGGGGTTGATGTCAGTGCAAAGAAGAAATAAAGTGGGTGCAAGAAACAGATGGTGAGTGAGGTTAAAACTAAAATGAGTCATTTCTCTAGTGTTAGTTTTTAATATAGGAATGTGGCAGACCCCAAAAGAAAATTATATATCTGCCTTTTAAAAAGAACCCCCCCCAAATTCCAAATGGGAAAAAATGTAATTAACTATTTTAATCATTATTTTTTGTTTGTTTGTTTTTGGAAATTTGCCATCTTTCTTGCCTGATGTTTGCATAAACACTTTTAACCACTATTTTACACATTTGTTTCTCAATCATTGGAGCTAGTTTCAACCTCATTATTGCATCCATAAAATGGCTTCCAAAATCAGCTATCTTCTACTGTGCCATAATTTCTCTGTGCAATGTTTTGGGTTTGCCTTTCATCACATACCACTTGATTGCATTTCAGTGTATTTAAAAAGATGATGTATACTCACTTTCTACATTATTTTGTTCTTTGTTTTTCTGTGATATGTAATCATTTTCTCGTTTAAGAAATGTAGGCATGTTTAAGAAATGGGTAACCACTTCCTGATAGAATTTTGCATTCAAAGTTCAAAGATAAAGGAAAGGGGGAAATCCCTATCATTTCTTCATTTCCTCTTTGAAATACTGAGTTGTTGAAACTGCCAGTGAGACATGATTTAATGCCACCCCTTGTCAAGACTGTGTGGCTCATCTGTTTTCTCTTTTTAGATATCGCTGTGGTCGAGATGAGTGATGCTTTCCGTCAGCCTTCCTTGTTTTATCATCTTGGGGTGAGGGAGAGCTTCAGCATGGCCAACAACATCATCCTCTACTGTGATACCAATTCAGATTCTCTTCAGTCATTGAAGGTACATCTCTGTTTCAGTGTGTATATACCTTACATTTCACAAGTACCAGTCTTTCCCACCAAATCTGAGTAATTTTGATGTATATGAAAATCATAACTCTTGCTTATGTGATTTTAATGCAAATATCATTAGTTATTTTTATGAGTTTCATATGGATAGCCAGCAGACAAATTTGATGGCTAAAAGAACAAAAATCTAGAATAGAGTCCTTAGGACCAATTAGTGATGTGACTTAAGACTCTTAAAGAAAAAGAAAAACTGGTTGGATAAAGAAAGTTTCAGTCCAAATATGAGGTCACTAAAGAGGTCTTCATTTGGTATGTCTGACACTAGATAATAATACTTTCCACTGAAAGACTTATTTTCTTCTGGGTGAAAATTGTTATCAACAATTGGATATCATCTGAAACATGGTGAATTTGACATCGCTGCTTACAGGAAGATATAATCCACATCATGTACCTTAGACTTTTATAGACACTGAACACTGCCTTGTATTGATCTAGACACTGCCCCACTCATATTATGTTTCAGCAACCCAATAAAGGAAGATGATCAATAGAAAGCTAATCCTATTCTCCCAGTACATCCTCCTATGCTTTCCCTAATTTCTAATTCGGTTGTTAATTCTTGTTGTTTTCATCTTCACATGTCTCATATGTTCTCTTATATCTACTCATACAACCATCACCCTATCACTTTGGGCCTGGAGTATGGCAATAAATAACCTTCTAATTGGTGTCCCTGATTCAGATTTCTCTTCCCTCCAGGCCTTAACTTAGCTACCAAAGTGATTTTCCCAAAGCAAAGATCTTCTCCTTCCTACACTTTTTACAATAAACTCCAGTGTCTTATTACTTCCAGAATCAAATATAAAATCTTCTGTTTGGCAATTAAACCTCTTGAAATACTTTACTCCTCTCCATATTTTCTACAATTTTATTATACTGACCTCCTTGCTGTTCTCATACCCCGTATTTCATCTTTTATCTAGGTTCCTAGAAGGTTCTTCTTCCCACATCCCCCTCTTAGTTTTCTGAAATTCCATCTTCTTCAAGATATCTGAGTTCTTCAGTTGCTGGTACCATTCCTTCTGAAATCACCTCTCCTCTGTATAACCTGGATATAGCTAATTATTTCCCATTAAGTGATTGTGAATACTTGCAAGAAGGGCAGGGATTATTTTTGCTGTTCTTTGTATCCTTACTCTTTAATACAATGCCTGATACATAGTAAATGCTTCATAAATGCTTACTGATTAATAATAATCATTTTTATTGTTATTGAGTCATTTTTAGCCATGTCCAACTCTTTGAGAGTTAAATCCTATATGTGTGTGTGTGTATATATTTAGTTTATGTATTGTTTACTGTAGTCTGCATTAAAAGTGAATTCTATGAGGTAAAGGCCTGTTTTTGCTTGCTTTTTTTATATTCCCAGCACTTAGACAACATTGTTGTTGTTCATTTAAGTCATGTCCAATTTTTTATGACCCCATTTAAGGTTTTCTTAGCAAAGGGACCAGAGTGATTTGCCATTTCCTTCTTCAGCTCATTTGAAAGGGAGGAAACTGAGACAAACATTGAAGCAATTTGCCCAGGGTCACACAGCTTAGTAAATGTTTGAGGTCAAATTTGAAGTCAGAAAGATGAGTCTTTCTGGCTCCATGCCTGATGCATATATACATATATATATGTATATGTATTTAATTTTATAAGTGCCCAGTCTGATTATAAATATGCCAAGGTCATCTACTATACCATTGACTCTGGATGAAAGAGTAAGGCTGATGACTTTGCTCAACTCTGCCTCACTTAAATCTTGACATAAGTCAAGACATATCCCACTGTGATGTCATTGATCCTTCATGAAAATGAAGGACAAACAACTAGCACTTAAAGCTTTGTCTGAAAACTGCTTCCCGAACATTATCTCATTTTAAGTTCACAACAATTCTGAGAGGTAAGTGCTGTTAGTATTCCTAATGACAGATGATAGAACAGATTATAAAGGTGAAGCACACAGAGATTGAATGACCTGTCCAGGATCTCACAGGTAGTAAGTGTCTGAGGTTGGATTTAAATTTAAGTTTTCCTGACTCCAGGTCCAGCCACTTTGTACCCCCTGTGCTACTTAATTGCCTTAGCTATTCCTCAAAAATTAGCTATAATTATAAGATCTCAAGTTTGGCACTATCATTACCATTTCCTCTGAGCAAATTTGAACTGATCCTCATAGAACTATTTAATGTTTTAATAAAGACTGCTATTATCTTCAGTCTCTCCCAAAACTCTAAGTTATTAGAGCCTTATGACCTTGTCCCTATTAATAAATGTCTCTCTAAAGTCTAAATCTATTTAGAACCTTTAAGTCAATCAACATTTTTTATTAAGTGCTTGCTATATGCCAGGCACTCTGCTAAACACTGGGGATACAAAAAAGTCAAAAATAGTCTTTGCCCTCAAGAATCTCACAATATAATGGGAAGGTAACGCAAATAAATAAATATATATAGGATAAATAGGAAATAATTAACATGGGGAAAGCACTCAAATTAAGAGGGATTAGGAAAACCTTAGTCATTTTTGTTTTGTAACTTGACCAGTGCTTAGCTCTTCACACCTGGAATCAGGAGGACTTAAGTTCAAATATGGCCTCAGACATTTAATAGCTAATCCTATGCATCCTTGCATTCCCTTTTCTGCTATTTCCTGTCACTTCTTTTTTTACCCCTTACTTTTTTTCTTCCCACTCATATATTTACTTTCTCTCAGTGATTCAGTTCAATATTGATTAGATGTGATGAATCATTGAAAAGGGTGTCACTCTAACCTGTTAAGTTCCTGATTGAAGAGAGTTACAGTGACATGCTGATATTTACAAGTCTCTCCCCCTTACCACTGTCCTATCCCAACCTCCCAACCCGTAGGATGCTCACCTTCTGATAAAAAAAGACTTTTTATTTTTACCATATTTTGGTATAGATTGGCTTTTTTTGTTTTCTGTCCACTAAAAAGTGGTAAATTAGAGCTCTCCAGGCAGATCTGAAAAGAATTCTAGCTTTTTATTGACAGGATATGGTTAAACTAAAAATATGAAAAAAACCAAAACATTGACTATCTTTCTCTTCTCACGAGGGCAAGGACAGAATTAGAACCACAGTCTCCAAAGTTAGTGTATTATGTATCCTGTTCTTACTTAGGAGGATTACTGAAAAGCCTGGAATGTATGCAGTGAGACCAGGCTGTTTTCATTTTGACCTATTGGTTGGTATTGAAGAAGAAAAGATTCTCACTGTCAGCAAAGTACCCCAGGGAATGCACCGAAGAGTTGGCTTTTTTTTTTTTTTTTTTTTTTTTTTTTTTTTTTTTAAAAAGGAAAACGTTTGCAAGTTTTTGAGGAATAACTAACTGACAGGACCACAAAGAAATGTAGATGGGTATGAATAAAATCCACATCTGAAGCATATTTAAATTTTGGTTGCTAAGTAATAATTGAATTACATCACTATCAAATTAGGGATTTAATGCCTTTAACAGATAATTCACACTCATCTTTCAAAGCCATAGATGCTACTTTATATCCTGTTGATTGGGGGGAGAGTTAGTTTTTGTCAGCACAGTGTCTGGCATATTGTAGGTACTTAATAAATGCTTGTTGAATTGAATCACTTTATGTTGTTTTTTACTCTAAGAATAGATTGTTAAGCACTGGGAAGACAGTTGATGTTATGGGAGAATCATATTCATATCATACTGTTGTTATAGCTTATTAGATTTTTTATTATACAAACCTCTGGAGTACTCTCTTACATTATTTGCCTTATACCAAAAGAAATAGAGGAGCAACATTGTGGGGTGGTAATAAGAAGGTAGAGAAGTAAAAAGAAAAGAAGGAAAGAGGGAAAGAGGAGGAAAGGATAGATTAGTTTAAAAGAGCAGGATTTCCATTTTGTTGAGAAGGGAAAAATGGTAGAATTTTTTTCCCTTTGTTTTCTCCAATATGTAAATTGAGTCAAAATTTTGAGAGAAAGGCTAGAAATGCAAAAGGAGCATTTGATAATAAGAAATAATGGGTGTAGACAAATTTTGAGAGAGATTGTTATCTTAGTGGGTTCTACAGGATTGAGATAATTATGCTGATAAGTCTTTTTTTTTTTTTTTTTTTTTTTTTTTGCTACACAGAACAATTTAAACTTAAACTCTAGTCCCTTTTGACTCCATTTGACCTTTTTTGGATTTTAAGAGGCAAGAGGAATTGCTGTCCCTCTGATTTTCTCCTTTCTATTATCAGATAACCATAAACTTTGGGAAATACGTCTTTTATCTCTTTTGTCAACAAAGATGACATATATAATATTATTAGCTAATGAACCTCCAAATGTTTTTAGTCTTTTTTTTTTCTCAATTGGCTATAGTAGTGGTTAGAGAGAGTAGTATTTTACTTTATTTCAATCTTTCTCTTGCTACATTTAAATAGATTCCATGTTCATTTTATCCATTACAGTGGTAAATGTAACAACTCTGCATGGAGATCAGTGTTGTGTAGTGGTTTGTCATAACTAAATCAGAGCTGAAATATAATAATTAGATTATTCTTCACTCAAGAAATCAAACATTATTTTTTCTTTCCAGCCCTGCATGAAAAGTCACTTCATTAAAACATATAGAAAGGATTTCATGGAGTTTCTCCGTAGTTATTTATAGTGATACTTACTCCTTGACTTGAATTATATATATGACTAATGTCCTTATACTAGCTGACTGCTCTAATCATTATCCAGAGAAGTCTGTCTTGTGTTAAGAAATAAAAGAACAAACCTAAATGTGCAGCATTATCTGTAATATCCTTAAAAACTAGCAATCCTTAGCAATTTTGGTGCTTCTCCTAGCCTAGTTAATGAATAGAACTCCTGTAAAATTTAACCTTCCTTGTCTAGCTACTTATATTTTATAACTTTTTTTCAATTAAACAGTAGAAGTATTTTCAATTAAATGATCATTACCTATATTTTTGTAACTTTAAAAAAATTAAACAAAACTTTATTGAGAACTTAAGTCAAGTGTCCTGTCACTGGAGATTAGTGGAAGACCCTCATATTCTTACTGGCTCAATTCAAAATGGCAAATAATATCAATTTATAATAGTGAGTTGTATTGTGTATATAGAGATTATTGAACTTTTAGTTCAATTAGTTCTTAGAGATTAGTTCTTAACTCTATGTGTGTATCTGTGTAATGTAATCTGATTACAACCATGAACCTTTCTCAGAATAAGTTTTTTAAATGCATCAATTAAAATGCATAGGATTACAAAACAAACCAATTATTTGAAATAGTAATCAAATGATTGAAAAAAAATTCATAGTAACTCAGGTTGAGAAAGTCTGATATTAAGGCAGTGTACTTAATGAATAGGATGCTGAGATATAGTTCAGGACAGAATGTGACCCAAGCCATATTAAAATGTAATTGGGAAATATTTAGTAAAATAAATAAAAATACAGTAAAACATAGGTATTATTACATTTTAAAATGAAGCCAGTATGGCCACAAGAATCCTTATGTGCAGATGAGTGACCCAGTTTCTATTTGAGTTTGACACCACTGGTAAAGAATTTATTGTTATCATTGCTCAATCATTTCAGTTTTCTTACTCTTCATGACCCCATTTAGGGTTTTGTAAAAGATATTGGAATGGTTTGCAGTTCCTTCTCCTGTATCTTTCCATTTTATATAGATGAGGAACTGAGGCAAATAGGGATTAAGTAACTTCCCTAAATTCATATAGTAAGTGTCTGAGGGAAAATTTGAACTCACAGCTTCCTGATTGTAGGCCTGATAATCTATCCACTGCACCACCTAACCACCCCAAAGTAGTCTAGAATAGTGGTTTTCAAATTTTTGTCCTAAGTATTTTCATACTATTAAAAATTACTGGGGATCTGTCTAAAAGATTTTTGTTTCTATGGGTTATATTATGGATATTTACCATATTAGAAATAAAAACTAATTTTGAATTTGTAAACCTTCTGAAAGAGTTTCAGAGATCTCAGGATTCTCAGGACCACACTTTGAGAACTACTGGTCTAGAATAAATGGGCTCAGTTCTAACTAGTGACAGTTATAGTATCATAGGTTTAGAGCTAGAAGTGATGTTAGAAAACCTTTAATTCAACAGTCCTCCATTTTACAAATGAGGAAATTGTGTGAAAAGATCATATCCTTTATTAGAAGATTAGTGGCCTAATAAGAGCAATTTTATTATCAACTTCATTCTTCAATTGAATATTTATCCTGTTCTTTGATGGAAGAAACTAGCTTCTTTTACACAGAAATGCTTTCTAACTTTTCTTAATCTTTGAACTTCCACTTCCTTTCCTCATGTTTTACTTTCTTTATACCTAGCCTAAAGTAAATCAACTAGGACAATATTGGAATTTAACAAGTTCTTTTTTTTTTTTTAAATAAAATTCTTATTTGTCTAGAGGTGTAAAACTTTAGCTTAATAATGATGATTTCACTAAATTCTTATTTATGCTTTATAAATGGCATCCCAGAATCATTTAGTCCTTTCCATAATCACCAGGGCCACATCTTCCACATATTTCATTGTACTCCCCAACTTCCCAGGCTTTACTTTCCTTTCTCAATATATCTCTCCTGTGCCAATTTACTTGATTATAGCAATATTAATAATTGTTATTATAATATAGCACTTGACAAGTTGATATAGTATTTCTCTTATTTTAGAAGTGATCAGAATTTGATTTACTTTATGATCAGAATTTATTTACTTGTAGAAAAGAGATAAATACAAGGAAGAGGAGGTAAACAACACCTTGGGACACAAAGACTGCAGATAAGAACTTACATATTTGGCCTATGGTCCATTTAGCATTGGTAGATTCTCCAGTTTATAGAAGTAGAAGGAAGACTTTGGAATTGGGACGTGTGAATACATTTACAAAGTGGTGTTTCCTAAAGTTCAGATCTATCCATATCACTTTACCTCCTCCATAAATTCCAGTGGCTCACTATCATTACCTCTAGAATCAAAGATAAAACCTCTCTTTGGTATTCAAAGTCCTTCATAACCTCTCCCCTTCACTTTTCCAGTACTCTTATGCTTTATTGCATAAAGCAGGAACACTGGCCTCCCTGCTGATTCTTAAACAAGATATGCTTTCTTCTGACTCTGGATATTTTCACTGGGCTTTCCCCACATCTGAAATGTTCTCTTTCCTGTGGAATAGTAGGTAATGATAATGTGAAGAATATGCTTTTTATGAAAAAGAGGTGAATACTGGGGATGTTGACTCAGTAACAGTGAGAACATTATTCCAATAATAAGTCTGTTAATTCCCTGTCTATGGTGTCCAGTCCCCTTCCACTCCTTTTAGAACTACTTCATCCTTTTGTCCTAACCCCAGCGTGAAAAGTGCCATATGACATGTAGGTAAAGATACAATTATACCATAAAATCTAAATAAAAGGTATTAGGAATGAGATGCACTGTGTGTTCAATTGCTTTGAAAGTTACTTTCTTCTCTTTGGTTCTCATTTGCTTTGACATTAATGAGTAATTGCTTATTTTTCTGGATCAGTTCTTATATGTGTATATAAAATATGTATATATATATATGTGTGTGTGTATATATATCTATATAGATATAGATAGATACATACACACACACACACACACACACACACACACACACAGGATGGAGGCAACTAGGTAGCTCAGTGGTAAAGTGTTGGTCCTGGAGTCAGGAAATCTGTCTTGGACATGTATTAGCTGTGTGATCCCAGCCAAGTCATTTACCCTTAATCTACTGAAGAACAAACTGGCGTACTTCTCCAATATTTTGCCAAGAAATCCCCCACTCCCCCCAAGATCCCCATGAAGTCACACAGAGTCGGACACAATTAAACAACTGAACAGCAATAGCAATAAACAATAAACAGAAGGAAAGCTCTACATAGAGATTGGGAAAAGATGTTGTTCCTTTCTTGTTTTCTTAGTGCTTAATATAATACCTGTCCCATAGTAATTGCTTGATAAATAAATGCCTGTCCTTGACTTATGCTGGATATAATCTCTCACTCTCCAAAAGGAAGGTTTTGGAAGAATGTTTTGAGAATGAATTGGATTTTATGGCAAGCACATGAATTTTCATTCACTACCACTCAAGTATTATTTGTGGAAGATGCCTTTATGTGCTGTTTTTAATCTTTTCATTTATAGACTTGTTAGATAACAAGTTTTCTGAGATTTTTTATTTAGCTCTAGGTTATTTATACAATTCAGTGTTGGAAAGCCTAGCATTTATGCTTCTAATTTCTTCCTCCTCCTTTTCTTTCAGGCTAATTAGCACAAATTAACTTCTCCTTGTATTCCTACCTGGGCAGTTTGTACACTTTCTTTCTAAGATCTTTGTGACATGCTCTGTGGCACGCACTACATTTTTCGTGCTAAGTTAAGATGCCCAGAATGATATCTGTTTTTAATTATGTCACAGTAAGTAGGAGAGCTGCTGAATATCCACGTTTTTAGGTACTACTATAAGCTCCTGATAACTATTTGTACCTCAAGTAGAACAATTTGTTTCTCTTTGATAGTTTGATTTTGATGTGGTAGATTATTATAGAAAGTGTCTAAATTTATTTTTTTCCATTCTATAATACATAAAATGGCAGGAAGAAAACAAATGAGAGATTTGGGAGGATTTTCTGAGCCTTGTCATTCTTTAGGAAAATGTTAAATTTTAACCAACTACAGCAGGAATTGTTTTTTCTGCCAGGGTATATCAGTAATTTGAGCTCATATGTAGGTCAGAAGTCACATTTACCTGTTTATCACCAAAGCTATTGTTCCCTACTTTCATTGCTGTACCTCCCTCAGCAGGAGGTGGTGGCAGATTAGATGGCATGCTAAGAAAGTTTAGGAACCTTTTGCCTTCCAATAAAAAAACCCTGTCTTAGTGATGGCTGTGGGGGGGATCTCCTGTTCTGTGCATTATAGTTAAGTCATAATAGAATGTTCAGTGGGATGAGAGAGAGAAGAAAAGCAATAATATTATCATATGAATGCACACATGTGTAGGATTGATATACACACTTCTATAAACAAGTCAAGTCAAGAGGCATTTATAAAGCACCGGCTATGTGCCAGGCACTGTACCAAACACTAGGGATACCAAAACAAACAAACAAACAAACAAAAAAACAGAAAAAAAGAAAAAATTCCTTTTCTCATGGAATTTAGGATTTAATAGAAGTAAACAATTATGTACAAACAAAAGAAGAGGAAGTATGAAGATTGGAAAAAGCTATTTTGCAAACAATAGGATGTTAGCTGAAGTAAGCCAAAGTAGAATGCCAGGTGAGGGAGATGGTGGGGGATGAGAGACAGCTAATGCAAATGCATAGAGTCGAGAATGTGTCTTGTATAAGGAATAACCAATATTGGATTTCAGAGTACAAGTTGTATAGGAAGAGGTAGGAAAACTTGGAGAGGTAGGAATGGTAAGGAAAAGCTTTAAAAGCCAGAGGATTTATGTTTTTTCCTAGTACCATATACTAAGCCCTTGCTCTGCTGCTTCCTTGTGGTCTAGAGGTAATTGTAGGTTTGTGCCAACCAAACATAAAACTGCCAAATTAAAGAGTTTCAAGTGTGGTCTCTGTGATATGGATCATTTGAGAGCCAGCCTACCTAAATTTGGCAAGTCTTATCAACAGATCTCAATAACTAGGCCCATACAAGATCCATTTCTCTCTGAAGAGCTTTGGAATCCATTGTGAGACAGAGGAGGCACTGTCACAGGATTGTCCATCATGGTGAACCCAAATTTAAGAAGGCATTATGCACTGTGCATGAGCAAAACAGAATTGTAGTAGTTCAAGAGAAACATGAGAAGTGCAAATTTAGAGCCGTTTCTATTCCAAATTTTCATATGGACTATTTAAATTTAACTTGTAGTAGAGCTTTCCAAGACTATTTATCTGATTGACCACAGTGTAGGATACATTCTACCTTGACTCCAATGCAGTAATGTCATTTTAATTACTGTGTGCACATTTCACCATAATTTTATATTGTGCTCATAGAATCACAGGAATTTAATGTTTAGGGTGACAGCAATTGAATAAAAAAAGCCTACTAACACATGATTGAGATATATATATATATATATAAAACATAATATAATATTTTTTAAAAGAAACTGTAACAATGTACTTCAGGGGTTCAGAGAAGGGAGAAATAATATTAAAAATGGGAGGGAATCAGAGAAGGCTTGAGTAAGGAAGTTCTATTGAAAGTTGGGCCTTAGAACATTAGTAGGATTTCACCTAGAACTGGAGTAGGGATGGAGACTTGTTTTATTCTTATGTTAAGAAAGCATTTATTAAGTACCTGCTATGTGTCACATGTTTTCAGGCATTGGGTTCTTGGAGAGCTGCCTGGACGCTAAGAGGCTGTATGTCTTACATAGGTTCACACAGCCAATATTTGCCAAAGGAGGGATTTGAACATTTCTATTATTGATTCTCAGGCTGGCTCTCTAATCGTTACTCTACAGTGTCTCTAGATATAAGGTAATTACCAAGTAATTTCTGGGTGGGGACAATAGGGTTAAGCAATTGTGGGGATTAGAATAGACTTTGTATTTGGAGGCTATTCAAATTATTGATTAAATAATAAATATATTTAAAGTGATATAAACATTTTAAAATGTGGAATGCTTAAATAAGCATATTTCCTAAAACTAACCCTTGAAGCAAGCGAAGCAAGTGAAGGATGCTGGGTAGCAGGAGTAAGAAAGTAGTGGTTATCTTCTACACATAACAGCAAAAAAGGCAATTGTAGTTGAAAGTCAGAATGAAGGAATGGGAGCAATATGCAGAAATTCTAGAAAAATACCAATTTGTAAAAGACTTTAAATGACAAGGAAGAATTTACATTTTAATATGGAGGGAATTGGGACCTTTTGGATCTTCTTGAACAAGGAAGGGACATTATTAAGATTATCAGTTCAACAAGTGTGTGGAGGAGGAATTCAAGAAAGCAAATGTGGGAAGATCAACTAGAAAGTTATTGCAAGTATCCAGGTGAGAGATGACAAAAGTTGGTAGAGAAGGAGATTGTTGTATAGTATGACACTGTGTAGAATTGTCGATGCTTGTCAGCTGTTGGATATGGGAGTGAGGGATATAGGAGAATTCATTGAAGATGTCTGAGGTTGTGAATATCATCAACTGGATGGATGGTGGATGATCAACAAAACAAGAGAGTCAGAAAAGGGAAAGTTTTGGGGGAGGGAATGGAGAAGGATAATTAATTTTTTAGTGAACATGTTGAGTTTAACATACCTGCAGGACAACCAGTTGGAAACATGGAGTAGGAAATTAATGATGCAGGACAGAAACTCAGGAGAGCATTATTCCTGCAACATTAGTCATACAGATGATTCCTAGTCCACAGAAAAGAAAGAGAGACATAGAAAATGTGTGTATATTTTAAATTATGCTCTCTTGAATGTCTTGAATGTTAATAGATCCTTTGATTGTATTTAAATGTTTTAATACTTTGGTTCCTTTGAAATTTCAGCTTAGTATAACATTCTCTTTACAATGTGTTTGACTTTATTTTCTTTTTAATGCATATTATTTTTATTTTGCAGGAAATCATTTGTCAGAAGAATACTGTGAGTATTTTATTTTTATGTTATTATATGCATATTTTTCAAATTTGCAATTTTTTTATTGATTCTTTGGTGAAAATGAACTTTTCTTCTTTCATAAACATTTAATTAAAAAATAAAATAAATATTTAATTACAATTTTTATTCTATGCTTTATCATCCTCTAAGATAATAGTTTAAAAAGTTTTCCAGTATCTTTGGGTCAGTAAAAAAATTGTCATTTTATTTTATTTTTTTAAATAATCAACCCAATGGAGTGAAACATTATCTTACTCTATGTATTAGAAGGTAGTGCTAAGGTCTGCCTCAGTGAATTGATTACAATAAGCTTTTTCTGTGTTTCAGAAGCTCTACTTTGATAATGAATTTATGTGACTATGAGCAGCAACATAATATTTTTTATTGCATTGCCTAGTTATTTATTACCTTGGTTTCTCAGATAACATAAGTAGTCAGAGATTTGTTAATGCATTGCTTCCTAATTTGGCATCTATGGAACACATTCCCTACCATGTGAATTAGGGTGCTGTGGAAAGATTTTGATGATAGTAATATTATTTTCATCAAACTATTAATGTCAAATTATATAGTTATAAAATACAATGTTACATTTAACATTTTTCATGAAATATGTTTCATTTTCTCATTAATTTCTCCTTTTTGTGAAAATATCTATTTTCTCATTTCTCCCTTCCTTCTTCCTGTAGTATTACCTTTCCTTAAATTCTCCTGGGTGAATATTTATAGTTTCAATCAATGTATTTTAAATGTAAAAATAATATATAGTACTAAATCATTTAGAAAATGTTGGTTTGTCTTTTGCGCTGATTGATAGGTGAGCAGGTTGATATGATATAGTCTCTTTAGTGATTCAGAAACTTTAAAAAAATAATATTTTATTTTTCAAATACATGCAAAGATAGCTTTCAGCATTCACCTTCCCCCCCCCCCCGCCCCCCAGGCTGGGGTTAAGTGACTTGCCCAGGGTCACACAGCTAGGAAGTGTTAAGTGTCTGAGAGCAGATTTGAACTCGGGCCCTCCTGAATTCAAGACTGGTTCTCTATCCACTGCGCCACCTAGCACCTTTACAAAGTCTTATGTTCTAAATTTTTCTCCCATTTTTCTCCCTCTCCTCCCATTCCTTCCACAAGATAGTATGTAATCTGACATAGGTTAAACATGTATAATTTTTCTAAATATATTTCCATATTAATTTTTCTTCATAAAGAAAAATCATATCAAAAGGAGGAAAAAAAAACAAGCAAGAAAACAACAACAAAAGTGAAAATACTATGCTTTGATCCACAGTTTCTTTAGTTCTCTCTCTAAATATGAATGGCACTTTCCATCATAAGTCTTTTGGAATTGCCTTGAATCACCTCATTGTGGAAAAGAAAAGACATCCAGCAGCCACACATTTCTGAGAGGGAAGAGCACAATTTAAGGATATTGATCAACTGAAGTGTCAAAGTGGGCTCCATCCTAGAGTCATGACATTAGTTTGGTACTTCAAAATCATAAAGTAGTATATAACATTTTTTTCCTAAATGCTATATAGCATCTAGAATGTCAATGAGTCATGAAGCCTCATCTTCCTGAGTTCAAATCTGGCCTCAGATTATTAGCTTTTTGACTCTAGGCTTAACTAGAGTTAAGTTAAACACTTAACCCTGTTTGCTTTATTTTCCTCATCAATTTCCTCATCAATAAAATGAACTGGAGAAGGAAATGATAGATCAGGTCAGAATTTTTGCCAAGTAAATCCCAAATGGAGTCACAAAGAGTTGGACATTACTGACATGACTGAAAAACAACAAAGGATGTCCAAAGGAGGAGAGCCAAATTGGTAAAAAGACCTTGCATTTCCCCAGGGATAGGTCAAGGTATTGAGGATACTTGGAGAGGGAAAGTGTGATAAATCTACTCAAGAAGAAGTAACTAGATTTGCCCTGATTGGCCTGAGGCAACCTGAAGCAATAAATGGGAGTTTTAGGGGCTAATTTAGGCGTGATGTTCTAACTGAGTTAGTGGTTTTTTTTTTTTTTTCCCCTGAGGCTGGGGTTAAGTGACTATCCCAGTTTCACACAGCTAGGAAGTGTTAAGTATCTGAGACTAGATTTGAACTCGGGTCCTCCTGAATTCAAGGCTGGTGCTCTATCCACTGCGCCACCTAGCTGCCCTAATTAGAGTTCTTTTATAGAGAAGTGGCACCTAGACTCAACCTTTTTGATAAATTATAGGAAGTATATATAAGTAGGCATCTAGATGATATAATGGATAAAATGTCAAGCCAGAAGTCAGAATTCAAATGTGACCTGAGACACTAGCTTTGTGATTCTGTACAAGTCCTTTCTATTTGTCTCAGTTTCCTCAACTCTAAATTAAGTACCTCCCAAAGATAGTTGAGAGGATAAAATGAGATAGCACTTAACTTAGTGCCTAGCACATAGAAGACACTATGTTTATTATTTCCTCCTCTCCATTCTCTTTCCATATAGTAAGTTACTACTTTTTGGCTGTGAGTTAACTTTTGAGGTTCTTTCCAACTTTTAAAATTCTGTGAGTCTCTAAAAAGTCACATGAGGAGTATGGGGAATATGGTGTTAGAGATACACAGAAATGAGAGACCACATCCATTAAGAGGGAAGGAGAAAAAAAATTGAGCAGGACTTAGGTAGAGATGATGATGAGTTCATTCAGGAAAAGAAAATTATATGATCCAGGGAATACAAGTGTAGGACACATTTAATGAAACACAAATTGAATTATTTTATAGTATGTATATGGGGGAGTGATGGGAACTTTTCATTTAGGAATAATGGGAGAGATAATAATTTTATATATTTTGTAGAAAGGTTAATTTTTTAAAGTTGACTAAAATTATTTTACCCTCAATAACTAAGCATTTAATATCTAGCACTATATCTCATAAGGCACTCATGTTACAGTAGAGTAAATATTTATTAGCTGCCTATTCTGTGTCAGACACTTAATAAATGTTGACTTAACTGCACTGGCAGAAACAAAAACAAAAACTTCCTTACCTAGGGATGTGAGAATTTTTATTAAAGAGGTTCATAGCATTTCATAGAGCTTACTATAGTATGGATTTAGAAAGGCCCATCCCTTTCATCTTATAGATAAGGAAACCAAAACCTATCCACAGCTAACTATTTACAGTCAGGATTCTGACTACCAAGCTATCACCAAAATTAAATAACTAATAACTAGTATTTATATAATACTTTAAGAGTTTCAAAGTGCTTTACAAATATCTCATTTAAAAACTTTGAAGTCTCATCACTTAGATTGTATCTCCATGATCAGAATATTTCTAATATGGAATTGTAAGACATTTGTAAATTATAATTCTCCTTTCTCCTTTGGACATAAAAAGAAAAGAAACAATTATTATATTTTCTCATGCAATGTTTTTGCTTTTGTTTAGCATTATGTCGAACTTTTCAAAGATGTACATTTGCTTTAAATATTTATTCTGAGGAAAAATTAAATTTTCATAATGTCCCATCACTTAGATCTCCTTGGAACATAATTAGCTTCTTTTCCAAATTGACCTGAAGACCCAGGGATTTGAGGGGAGTTCTAATCTTCATAATGCTAAGTGAATGGCAGTGGTGGGTAGAAGAAGAAGGGATATTTGGTATTCATTAATGTTCAAGCTCCTGGTCTGGGATCAGGGCAATGCTATGAACAGCATGCCTGAATTTCATCAGAGCAATTACTGAGGCATATCACCTTAGCCTTATAAGCATGATGGAGATAGATGGAGTAGGTATTTCCTTTCAGGAGGATTTGGAACTGTTTGGAGAACCTGATGCAAAGAGTTACATATATTGATATATTGATTATGCATGGGGGGAGGACTCAGATGAAATGCCAGTATTTTTATCAGTGATATCAGTAAAAAACGTAAATGCTTTTTTAAAGCTTATTAAATTTGCTGATGACACGAAACTGGGGAAGCTTAGCTAGCATACTGAATGGTATAATTGAGATTACCCCAAAATTAACTAAATAATTACGTGTAGGAAACAGTGTGACTGGATGTTTTTTAAATGAACTAGAAGAAATTAATTAAGTAATCAACATGCTTTATTAAATACTTATTATGTTCCGGGCACTGGACACTTAATTTAAAGGGTCACTGTGACATGGTGCTCCAAAAGCTAATGCATTATTAAATTGCATTAGCAATAATATAATGCCTTGATTAGGAGAAGTGGTTGTCTCTCTTTATTTTGACCAGGACACACCACACCTAGAGTATTGTAGTAAGTGCTGTTTGTTAGATTTTAGGAAAGAGATGAGCAAACTGACTCAGGTACAAAAGAGAATGAATAAGGTGGTAAAAAATATTTAAAGCCATGCCCTGCAACAATCTGTTGAAGAAACAAAATATATTTAGTAGGTAGGAGAAGATTTCAAGACTGATATTTTTCTTCTAGAATTCAAAGGGTAGTCATGTGGAAGAGGAACCCAATGTATTCTTGGCCCCTTAAGGTAGAACCAGGAATAATAGATAGAAGTTTCTGGGATGCAAATCTCTCAGCTCATGGAAGGGGAAATGTCTCAATAATTTGAACTGTCCAAATAAAATGCCTTGAGATGGTAGTAAATTTTCACTCACTCAAAGTTATCAAATGGAGTCTGGATGACCATTTATCGGGAATATTATGAAAGAGATAATTTCTATGATATGAGTTAGATTAGGTGATCTCTGAAATCCTGATCACCTTTGAAAGTGCGTGCCCCACTTCTCCATTTAGAGGTGTTTATTTAAGTTTGAAAAATATTGCTTTGAATATCTACTAGTTATGAAGTCTTTTCTTTTGATAAGTGTTTGGGTAATTTAAATTAGAATTTTGCTGTATTGGTTTTTGCTGTAATTTTTGCATGATATATATATATATATATACATATATATATATATATATATATATATATATATATATATATTTTTTTTTTTTTTTTTTTTTTTTTTTTTTTTTGCTTAGCCAATTGGGGTTAAGTGACTTGCCCAGAGTCACACAGATAGGAAGGTGTTAAAGTGTCTGAGACGAAATTTGAACTCAGGTCCTCCTGACTTCAGGGCTGGTGCTCTATCCACTGCACCACCTAACTGCCCCGAATTATTTTTTTTTTAAATGAATTTATGGCAGTCATCATTCTAGTCATTCCTCTGGACCATAATAGTAATAATAACAGTAATGATAGCTAGAATTTGTAGTAGTAAGGAAACTATTATGCCTCTAAATCCTTCCATTTTCTTGCTCAGCACTCAGCCACAGGGCAGGGATTCTTAAGTAGAGGTTCATGAATATATTTTTTTAAATTATATTTTGATAATTTCAATACAAATGATTTTCTTATGAAGTTATTTAAAAACATTATTCTGAGGAGTCCTTAGACTATACTGGACTACCAAAGATCTCCATGATGCCAAAAGATTAAGAATCCCTCCTATCAAGGTGTCTATGGGCACTTAATTCTTCTGGGACATGAAGTTTCTTTTTATTCAGGAGGTTCAATCCTATCCATCTATTTTATATTGCTCTGATTAATGGGGGTAGTTTCAAATCACAAAGAACTATAATTAACTCGAAGAGAGACTAAGATAATATTACAGTCCACTTTTCTTCATGATGTTTTTTCCCTCACCTAAAGCATATGAAGATGAGTCAAACATCCCCAAAAGAACTCAGCAGAACAATGGACTGAATCTGTGTGACGTAATGCTGCCTCAAATCCTCAAAATTACTAAAACACTGATGCTTTTCTTTCTTTCTTTCTTTCTTTCTTTCCTTTCTTTCTTTCTTTCTTTCTTTCTTTCTTTCTTTCTTTCTTTCTTTCTTTCTTTCTTTCTTTCTTTCTTTCTTTCTTTCTTTCTTTCTTTCTTTCTTTCTTTCTTTCTTTCTTTCTTTCTTTCTTCCTTCCTTCCTTCCTTCCTTCCTTCCTTCCTTCCTTCCTTCCTTCCTTCCTTCCTTCCTTCCTTCCTTCCTTCCTTCCTTCCTTCCTTCCTTCCTTCCTTCCTTCCTTCCTTCCTTCCTTCCTTCCTTCCTTCCTTCCTTCTTTCCTTCCTTCCTTCCTTCCTTCCTTTTTCTTTCTGTTTGTCTTTCTAGCTTAAAAGTCTTTTAACTAAGAATATTATTGACAGATGCTAATAGCATCTTATATATCTACATATATTTAGCTTCATAGATTTTTCTTAATTGGAAAATAAAAGATTGAAATTAAAGAAAACATTTTTATTCTGCCCTACAAGTGCCTTTTTGTTGTGTTTTTAAAATATTTTAATAAATAGTTATATCAATACAACTAAACTTGTTTTGCAATAATTTACATTTCTGTGAACAAATTTAGCATGTAAAATCTCACATCAACTTATCATTTATTGCCTCTAAGTATTCATCAAGTCTCTTATTTCTTCTCATCTAAAAAAAAGTTTTATTAATGTTTTAGTTCTTCATTATTAACATGTATAGATTACTTCCATTGCACAAGAGATCTTTTATAACAAAATAAAATATTAAGCAATACAATTAAAAACACTATGATCTTATCTGAATGGAAACATTCTACATATATTGCAACTTTCTCACTTTCCTTTTTTTTTTTTTATTAATAGAAATCTTTTTTTCTTTCTCTTCCACCCTTATCCCATTAAAAAAGAAAAAGCACTAGAAGAAATTTGCATAATCAAGCAAAGTAAATTTCCTTAGTGATTGTAACAAATACATACATATATCTTGTGTACATACATATGTATGTATACATATATATGTATGGGTATATATGTATATATGTGTGCATCATTTTTGAATCATAAATCTACCATCTCCCCTTAGAGGAGAGCATATATTTTGTCATTGATCCCCTGGAATCTAAAACAGTTATCAATCAATAGACATTTATTAATGGCAATGTACCTTGCAAAGCCTTGCTAAGCACTAGGGATACAAAGAAGAAATAAACTGTCTCTGTCCACAAGGAACTTGGAGGTAATTGTTGTTCAGTCATTTCAGTCTTATCTGACTCTGTGACCTCATTTGGGATTTTCTTGGCAGATACACTGGTGTAGTTTATCATTTCTTTCTCCAGATTTTTGACAGTTAAGGAAATTAAGGCAATTAGGATTAAATGATTTGCCCAGAGTCACACAACCTGTGTCTGAGGCCAAATTTGAATTCAGGAAGGAGAGGGAGTCTTTCTGACTCCAGGCTTGACACTATGCACTGTGACACATGATTGCCTATCAGAAGCAATCAGAGAAAGACAATATGCAAAAATTATCTCAGATATGTGAGATTCACATGTTAATTTAATTTAATTTGTGTGTGTGTGTGTGTGTGTGTGTGTGTGTGTGTGTGTGAGATAGTCAGGATTAAGTGACTTATCCAAGGTCATATAGCTGATAAATGTTGGAGCCTGGATTTGAATTCAGGTCCTGTTGGCTCCAGAGCCCTTGCTCTGTCTACTGTATCACCTAGCTTCTCCTACACATTAATTTTACAAATAAGGAAAAAGGAGTTGAAGGAGGGGTGACATTTGAACATTTTCATCTGAAATCATCTTCTTAAACTTTTTCATCTTTATCTCTGCAAGATTTTTATATAGTACATTGAATTAGGTATGGTAATTTCAGTGATATCAATGCTGAGAATAGATCCCTGTAAAAATTCTAGCAAATCTGCTTTATTTCACATCTATTTGTCATCCCTTTACTCATAGCCTGATTAAACTTGATCTCATACCGGAATCTTTCCTGACTCCTTCCTTAATTGCTTTTCCCTGTAGTATGAAGCAATACTATGCATGATCTTTGGCCATTCTTTTCCAAGGATTTGCAAATTGATATTATTTCTACTGCTGTGTCTTTCTGCTTGGCAAGGAGTTTTTGCTATCTTCAGGCAGTTTCTGTGCTTTTTTGGTCTCTTTTTTTATGGTTTCTATTTTGAGTTACTTAAAAAATGCCTGTAGTAGCAATTTGGAACTGCAGCAAAAAAACTATTAAAATGTTCATACTCTTTGAGCTAGCAACAGCACTAGTGGTCTGTGCCCAAAAGAGATCAAAGAAAAAGGAAAAGAACCCATATGTGTAAAAATAAGTATAGCATCTCTTTTTTGTGGTGGCAAGAATTAAAAATTGAGGAAGTATCAATTAATTGGAGATTGTATGAGCAAATTATGGCATTTGAATGTAATAGAATTGTAAGGTAAAAGGTGAATTGTAAGAAATGAAGAGGATGGTTTCAGAGAAATCTGGAAAGGCTTGTATGAATTGATGTGAACCAAATGAAGTGACCTGAAGCAGGAGAAAAATTTATACAGTCACAACAGTATACAGTCAGTAACAGTATAACAACTTTGACAAACTTATGAACTTAGAGCAACATAATGACCCACAATTCTAAAGGACTTAATAATGAAACATGCTATCCACCCCAAATAGAAATCTGGTGAAATCAAAAGCACAGACTGAACCTTTCTCTTTTCCTCCCTCCCCTTCATCCTTTATTTTCTCATTCCTTTTTTCATTCTTTCTCTTTTCTTGACATGGCTAATACAGGACTTTGTTTTGCTTGACTACACAAATTTATGATAAGCTTTGTTTTTCTCGTATTTTCAATGTGTGGAAGAAGAAAAGAATTAAGAACTAAAATTAAAATTTAATTTTAAAAATGACTTTAGGGTATTTATCATGTTTTTGGTATTGACAGCTTGTTTAAACAGGTAAGTAGGTGGAAGCTGCTGTAATCCTCCCAGTTTTATCTTTGGTATTTATTTTTACCTTTTTTCCTACTAGCTAATGATTTAACTGTAAATAGACAGCTGTTTCTACAGTGACTCCCACACTGATGACCAATCTTTATTAAGTTATTTTTTTAAATGAAATTGATTCTGTTGAGCACATTCAAATCTTTTTGCTGCCCTTTAGGAAAATATTTATGTGAAACTCATGATGGATATAGGATCATAGATTTAGAATTAAGAAGGACTTCAACTAACCCTGTCATATTTTAAATTGAGGAAATTGAGGCTTATGGATATTAAACAAAACCTGCTCAAAGTCTTTCTTTGACTGATGTCATCTCTAAGTTCCAAATCATGTTTTCTTTTAATTGTTTTTATTATAATGACTATATCATATTTTTTCCATGTGGTTTTTGGCATCTTGCTCTGTCCTCCTTCACATTGAAGACAATGAATATCAAGTTACATGTTGACTTAATTTATGAAGTTTTGATACATTCTTCATTGAATGTCTTTATTCTTGCTGTGGATGCTGCTGCAAATCTAGGATGATGTGTTTCCTTTTGTTCATTAAGAAACTGTGGAAGCAAATTGAGCAAAATGGTGCTCAAGAGATGAAATTTCTTGTAGCCTTTGAAAATACTGAATTATGTAATTTCATTAATTGAATCTATGTCCATAAATTTATGAGCTGTACTTTCAGATTAAAGATAAGATTCATCTTTATTAAGCATTTACTATATACCAGGTACTATGTTAAGTGCTGGTTTAGCACAAACACAATAAAGACTGCCGCTGCCCTCAAGGACTTAACATTCTAAGGGGCCAGCAGAATCCATAAAGAGAGCAAGGAAGGGATTATTAATTTTGGAAATGAACTTGATTAGAAGTGAGCATAAATGAATGGATATTTCCTTAAGTAAAGATTCTAGGGAGGAACTTCATCAAATGAAAGAGGATACTTATACTGTAGTAAAAATATGTGGTTTCATTCATTTGGGAGAGGTGAAGGTTGATAATATTGGACTTCTTTTGCAGTATATTCATTAACTCATTGGTTACGACCTAAGCTTCTTCATAAAGAATATGAAAAGTAAAATTAAAATTTGTAATAGACAGAAAGCTATGGGATTCTTAAGACCATATCCCTTACGTTCTTTTATCATTCCTGCAGAGATGAAAATAGGCCCCAAAAGACTGTTTTGCAATTTTTTTTTTAATTTTCAAGAGTCAAGAGAAATCAAAGAAAGAGAAAAGGACCAATATGTACAAAAATATTTATAGCAATTATTTTTATGGTGGCAAAGAACTGGAAACTGAGGGGGTGCCATTCAATTGGGGAATGACTGAATAAATTATGGTATATGGATTTGATAGAATACTATTTATCATTAGAAATGAAGAATGAAATGGTTTCAGAGAAATTTGGGAAGGTTTGTATGAACTGATGAAGATTGAAGGAAGAAGAACCAGGAAAGTGATTTATATAATAAAAATAATATTGTAAAGATAAGCAACTTTAAAAGCTGTAGGAACTCTAATCAACATTTTGACCAGTCAGAATTCCATAGGACTCATGATGCAATAGGCCTCCCAACCAAAGACAGGAAGGCAATGAACCTGTCAGAATGCAGATTGAAACTTATGGATATTTTTTGTTCATTTTTTGGAAGCGAGGATTGCCTATACTGGAATTTGTTTTTCTTAAAATGTTTTGTTTCTCTTGTTTTCTCAATGGGAGAGTAGAGAAAGAAGAGAATTCATAACTGAAAGTAAAATAGAATTTGAAAAAAATAGAATAAACTATTATTAGCCTCTGGGAAAAATGAAATGTGATACACATTTTAAAATTAAAGAAACATGGTACAATATTTCTGAATGGCTTTTTATTAAAAGTGGATATTGCTGCCAAAATTTACATACCAGTAATTGAAGTTATATGTTGCGATTTATTTTTCTTGATTTATTTTTAATTGTGGATTGTATATAGCAAAGCTGGAAATGGTCGCAAGTACCAAACTAGTAGAAGCCAGGTCTGTAGACAATATAGAAAGGAATGTAGGAAACTAATTTTTCTTTTTTATCTCCTCATTTTGGAAATTTAAAAGGCTTTGGTTAGAATTTAAAGAAACCTTTGAATTCTCATTAAGTTTTATTTTATTTTATTTTATTACTATAAGAGTTTCTTGAGTGATTCATAGATTGTTTAGGCTAAGCCTCTGTATATCATAGCTCTCTTAAAGCTGATTGCCCCTCCTATTTGTTCCCACACTTTCAACCTTATCCAAGTTCTTAATTCCTGGTGAGAGCTCAATGAATGTTTATAGAATAATGGACAGTTTAAAAAAATATGGGCTCAGTGATTTCCACAGGACATTATCTTAGTAGAGGCTCTAAAATGTCCATGCAATGGCATACTGAGCTTTGTTATCATTTGGACCCAAGGAAAAAGGAGCCTAAGAATGAATATTTAAAGGATAATGAAAACATTCCTTTTTAAAGACCTGTGCTATTTTATCTTCACCTCTCACTCTATCCTTGAAATTCATTCCCCTGTAGAAGGAAAATTAAAAGAATATATCCTCATGTCTTCGCTGTTTTCAGTCTCCTCACATTTATTCTTTTCTTGCAAGCTCTTTATAGCCCTTAAACTTCATCTCATTCCAAGAAAAATGCTTCAGAGTATGGCTTTAATTCCCACAAATATTCATTCCTTTGATGGAAATTCAAGTAAACTATCATCGTCCCAAATAGAGCATACATGTACATTGTTGTATTCAGAGTGGCTTTTGTAGAAATGTGTACATGATCTTTTACATATGTATATTTGAACCATAGTTCAGTGATTCTTTTCTTATTTGTGTAGTTTGGTTTAGCCTTTCACCTACTTATCTTGTGTGATTATTCATTTGTATCATGATAATGAAAAAAATTTATTTTGTTGCTTATACCGCTTGGGGAAAAGGCAAGCTAGTAATTTTTTTGTTCACTGCCAAATTAGTGTTTACTTGAAAGAATGACAGAAGCTTAATGAAACTCTATATCTGAGACAATTTTGATTTTTTTTTATCCCCCAAATTTTTCCACATCCCTATTTCTGTTTGGAGATTGTTGAAGAGAGAATGTTATAAGCTCAAAAGGAAGATTAACCTATTTAGACTTTCAAGTTCAAGGCATACAGTGCCCTCTCAGTTTATAATTTCTCTCTGAACCCTGGTCAAAGAATGGAATCATATCTGGGGCAAAGGAATTATGAATTGCACTCTTAAAAACAAATTTTAAAAAGAGACAATTTCCTATTATATATATCATTAATAAAAGTGATAAAAATCTTGCCCTTATGTTGCTGAATCTTCTTTCTGAGACTCAAATCCTTATTCCTTAAGAAAATATGTAACCCAATATATTTTACTACATCCTAAAGAAATGTGGCCTGACTTCTTTTTTTCTTTAAAAGCTTTCTGCAGCATAGTTCTTTAAATTCTACATAGACATTCAATAATTACTAAGTGAATGAACATGGAACTAATTGAACATGGAAACACAGATTTAAAGCTTTAAGATGTCTAAGAGGCCATATACTATGGATCTTTTATTCTACCAGGAGAGAAACTGATGCCCACAAGTATTAAGAGATTTACATAATGTCCCTCTGGTACCAAATGCAAAGTTCTTTCCTAATGTACTTTATTGCCCCTGGCATCAGATAATGGAGATTCTTAAATGCTAACTCTAGGAGTTTGAACTTTTTGTGTTATAGGAAAAGGGGAGTCGTTAAAGACTTTTGACCATTCCTTTGTAGAACACAAGGAAGATGAATTTGGATATATTGTGAAAGTTAGAAGGGAAAGAACAGAGTATAAAGCAGTAAGGCCTTTTAGGAGGCTATTGTAATAGCCCAGATGAGTGGAGGTTAGAATATAGAGGATAAATGATAAAAATCATTAGGACCTAATAGTTAATTGGATATGAAAAATGAGAGAGAAGGAAGAATCAAAGATAATACCAAGATTTTGAACATGAAACATGGAATACTGAGAGATTAATGTTATCACTAATAGGGGGGAGGGGGGAGAAAAAAAAAACCTGGATCCAGAGAGAGAGATTTGGATAGAAAAAGAGGTTCAATTTAAATAAATTGAGTTTGAGGTGTTAACAGGATACCTAAGTGACATTATTTGGTTAGTAGTTGCAATCATAGTTCTAGAGCTCAGAAGATATGTTGACACAAAAGATAGTGATTTTGAAATCATGTCTTTTGGTTTGGTACTTGGATATCTGTGTGAATGTTTGTCAAGGAAGATGGTATAAAGAAGGAACACAAGAGTGTAGAAAATAAGACCTTTGAAGCTGGAATAACAAAATAATAATAGGAATAATTAAAGAGAGAGGAAAAGAATAGTGTAGTATTTTGAAAAATGAAGAGAGGTGAATTGCTAGGAGGATTAGATGGTAAATAATGTTGAATACCATAGAGAGTTTAAAAACAGTGAAGACTGGAAGAAGGTCTCATGAAGTTGGGATGGACCAATGTTTTTTTAATAATAGCTAATTTTTATTTTTGTATGAATTATTGTGACATTTTATTTGTTCCTTTCTAATGTATTTTCACATTATTCTTGGTAAAACATGTATTTTTATTCCAGTCTTCTTAATGTCATTGATGACATTTGAGATCAGTATTTGTAGAGAAATGAAAAAAGTGAATTCTAAAGGCTTGAGTACATAGAGTACACAGTAAAGAAGAAGAAGCATCAAGTGTGTATCACTTTTTTCAGGAAGTTTGACCTACGAGAGGAAGAAAAATAATAGAACACCAACAAGATAATAGAAGAGTTGAGAGAAGGCTCTTTTTAGAATCTGGAAGACCTGAGCATGTTTTTAGGCAGATGTCAAGGACCCTTTGTAGAGGGAGAGATTGAAGCAGAATATGAAAGAGGGTATGACTAATAGAACAGTGTCCTGAAAGGAAGGTAGGAGGAGGTATGATCTAGACATAGGAGGGAAAGGATTGGCTTTGACAAATATATGTCTTTCTGTTAGAAAGAAGGAAGTCAGAGGGTAAAAATCATACTGAGATATTTTGAGAGATGAAGAAGGTCAGGAGAGGGAACACCTGTCAGATAAACTTAATTCTTAATGAAAGAATTAGGAGGCTGGGTCATCTGTTAGTGTGGGGGTTGATAGATGACAGACAAAGAAAAAGTGTGGAAGATATAGGAAGTCCATGTGAATAGAATATTTTTCTAACTTCTCACTTTTTGACCTTGGCAACTCTTTTTTTCTCGGCAGCTTTTTAAGACTATAAGTGGTGGAACAGTTTTTGATCTGCATTGTAAAAGGTGTTATTCTATGGAACTTAATTACTCTAATAAAATCATAAGTCTTAAACAATAAAGATGGAGAGAGAGAGAAGGGAAGATACACATGAACAAACTTAATAAGTCTATCATGCTATTATAGAATAGGATAGAATTATCATCTCTGCAACAAGTGGTTATAGAACTTCTGCATAAAGACTTTCATTAAGGAGGAATTCACTCTTTTATGACCACCTTCCAGTTTCATTTCTGCTTAATTCTATGGTCAGGAAATCTTTCCATATGTGGAGCCAAAAACTTAACTCTTTGTAAATCTTTGCCACTTGCCCTAGTTCTTTATCCCAAGAGACCAAGGAGGAGAAGTCTACATGAATTCCACAAGTTTACAAATTCCTTAAGGAAAGTAACATTTTCTTAATCATCTTTTATATTTTATTTAGTATCTTGCTTAATGCTTTGAACACCATAGGTATGCAGCAATATTGGTTCATTTAAATTAATTTTTCTTCTTATTTTTTAGAACTGAATCAATTATATCCAAAATGCAAGCTTTCTTGTTAGTCTAAATAATTAGAAATATATTATTCAATGCATTTGTAGGGTTTAAATACTTATAGTTGGTAGCTTCTAATTTTAACATATAGTACTATATTATATAAGATATGCATATATACTACAGAGTATATATGTACCTGTGTCTATCCAGCAGAGAAATAACATTGTAAAACCATCATTGTGATCTCCTGGTATATAGAATTCAAATTCATATGTCTTTATATGAATTACATAAATAAAATAGATGTTAACCTGTGATTTATAGTTTTGTATAATACTGTATATTGAACCCAAAAGTACTAGAGTACTCTTTTTCTTTTGTAGCTCAGTTTTAGAGAACCCCTAATTGAGGAAAGTAAACTATTTAATGCACTTGCCTTTTCTTCATTCTAGCAAATGCTTTGGGATCACGATGAGGAGAAAGTCACATGGAATAAGATTTGAAATGCCTAGTTTAAATCAGAACATGTTTATTTTCCCTCTTCTAGGTTAGTGGTCTGATTCCTATTCCAGAAGGGAGGAATAAATCATAGAAAAAGAACAGGTTTATTGAAGCAATTTGTCAATTGAATATCACCATCTTGAGGGACTTCTAACACTTTTAATTGGAATTCAGTTTGTATGCTTCTTATTCTGACTTTTGAAACATGTCTCAAAATATCTAAGATCAAAGTCATTTAAATCTATCTGTCTAACCAAAGTAGTCTGGTCCTTCTCCTTTCCTTGGCAGTACAGTACATCTGGCTTGCATAAGGGTTCTAAAGTCATTTTCTGGCAGGGCCTCAGAAAAGATAATTTTCTGCATGAAATGTGGCTGTTGTGATGACCTCATATGGAAGGACTGGTTTAGAGAACAAATGCACTAACATGAGAAGGGAAAGGGAAAAAAAGACTAAGTCATTGTTCTCCTTTAGAGCTAATAGATTCTTGAAGAACTATTGCTGAAGCTGTGATTTAAAAAGTGATCTATACTAATGATTTGCCATAGCCTGCAGTATAAACAGGAGTATTGAAGAAAAACTGAAAATTGAATACCAGGAATTTGCTGAACATAGTTAAGTCAACATGAAAACATATGTGCTCATCTCTATTGAATATATGAAAGTTTCTATTGTGCACATAGCACTGAATATCTGTTGTGATATGGGAGCTACTTGCCAGTTGCTGCTGGAGGTCTAACTCAGACTTGTAGAAAGGATCTCTTCATGTGAGAGGAGGATGATGATACAAGGAGATTGAGAGGCAATTGCGTTCTCTGATCTCTCTCCTCCTCCCTTTTGCCTCCAATTTATTTCATTCCCAATCCACAAGGAACATTTGCAAAGGCTGCTTTGCAACTCCTTCAATCCAAATTGGATTGCTTGCTATCTAAAGGAGAAGGGGAAAAATGGAATACAATGTTTTACAAAAACAAATATTGAAAACTATCTTTGCATGTATTTGGGAAATATAAAGCTATTATTAAAAAAAAAAGAAATCCATTTCTTTTTAGTGGTATGTTTGAAACTTAGATTTCTAGGAGATAAGGCAGTAAAAAAAAGTGAGAGTAGAGTGTGAAGGAAGAAGAGATTTAGGATGATAACATAAGGAAAGGCATAATCAAATGGAAGAGACCTCAACAGTTTCTGTTTCTAAATAGAACCTCTTTAGGTTATAGTTCAAAGGAGATAAGATGTCTGGTAGCCAAAATGCTTTTTAGAGAAAGGAGGCTCCTCAGTTGAGATGAATTTTGGGGGTGGGAGAGAGAGAAGAGTTCCTCTCTCTTGGTCTTCCTCTCTGCAGGTAATGACAACCTGGAAAGTTTTGAAGTGAATGCAGTCTTAGAAATTTCTACTTAGCAATTTTCCATCTTTGAACAGTGTTTTGACTGATAAGACACCAGTGGTAATATAAATCAGAAAGATCTGGAGATGGAAAAGATCTCAACAATTTTTATTTTTATTCTTTTATTAGCAAACAGAAAGTTTTAAAAAGCCAAAAGGCAACCATTGTTGAGCCTGTATGTTAACCCCATGCTGATGCTTTATATATCCACAGATGTGCACTGGGAATTACACATTTGTTCCATACATGATAACCCCTCATAACAAGGTCTACTGCTGCGATAGTAGCTTTATGAAGGGATTGACAGAGCTAATGCAGCCTAATTTTGAACTACTTCTTGGACCCATCTGCTTACCTTTAGTGGATCGTTTTATTCAACTTTTGAAGGTGGCACAAGCTAATTCAAGGTAAAATTTCTGAAAACATATCCAACAATCAATCTTCTCTGAAGTCTTGAGATGCAAATAAAGCAAGCTCATACTCCACTGATTTGACTATAGGGTTTGATGATAGTGTAGTGGAAACCAATCTGGTAGACAAAGGGTTATGAGATTATACAACTCCTACTGCCTTAATGTTACCCTTTGGGATGATGTTCGAGCTCTTTCCCAGATGTGTGTACACTTGATATTCTCAGACAGCTAACCCAATGAGCTGATTGTATCTCAGTGGTCTAGAGCAATTAGGAGCACAATTTTACTCAGCAGAACTTAGGAAACTGAAGCATCTTAAAGATACACTAAAATAAATAATTATTATAATTCTAATAATTCAAACTACCTTTGAATAATTAAAATAGAGATAAGAAAAGGATTTAGTAAAATTATCTTTTGATCATTACTACACTTAGAGATTTATTATTCATTCAAATGAATGATTGTGTTCAGATGTTTCTTTTCCCCTTTATCCTTTTCTCTTTCCCTCCCCCTTCCAACTTCTTCCCTAATTAGACTGTATTACCGGGAAATAAGATTAGTGAAAATATGTATGTGCAATAACTTTAAGTATATATAAATCATTTATCTGACAACCTCAGTCATCTATAACACAATTAAAAACAAGAAAGTAAATGAAAATGACCTTTCAGCAAAAATGGATATCAGAAAGTCCATAAGCTAAATATTCTACATTTTAGTTTAAGAAATTTGCTTCTCATAATAGCTAACAATTATATAGTCTTTCTGGTATATGGAATGCTTTGTAAATAACTGTCTAATTTTGTTCTCATAACTGTTCTGATAGTGGTGGTACCATTATTATCCTCATTTTTACAGATGAGGAAACCAAGGCAGACGAAAGTCAACAGACTTTCCTGAGATTATACAACTAGTAGTGTCGAAGGTCAGATTGATACTCTAAATTTGGCTCTCCATCCACTCCTGGTTCCACCACAAGGACTTGGTCTTTAACTAAGCCATGGAATATCTCTAAATCAAAGTTTCTTCCTTAGATAAAATTGTTGACCATGCCTATCCTTTCTACTTTTAAGGTTTTTCATGGATATCAAATGAAATATTTTTGATGTGCTTGATAAACTGTGTTGTGGTGTGATTTAACAATTACAATTGTATAACAATACTATATAATGATCAATTCTGATGGATGTGGCCATTTTCAGCAATGAGATGAACCAAATCAGTTCCAATAGAGCAGTAATGAACTGAACCAGCTACACCCAGCAAAAGACTCTGGGAGATGACTATGAACCACTACACAGAATTCCCAATCCCTCTAATTTTATCAGTCTGCATTTTGGATTTCCTTCACAGGCTAATTGTACACTATTTCAAAGTCCGATTCTTTTTGTACAGTAAAACAACTGTTTGGACATATATACATATATTGTATTTAATTTATATTTTAACATATTTAACATGTATTGGTCAACCTGCCATCTGGGGGTGGGGGAAGGAGGAGAAAAATTAGAACAAAAGGTTTGTCAATTGCCAGTGTTGTAAAATTACCCATGCATATATCTGGTAAATAAAAACCATTAAAACAATAAATAAATAAATAAAAGCAATTACAGTTGAAGCTGTCACCATCACCCAGTTAGATAAGCCAAAGGGGGCTTAGATCTAGATTCTCTGGCCTTGCTAATTGCTATCCCAATGACTTTGGACAGGTAATTTTAGGTCTCAAAATTTTCAACTATAAAGTTATAGGTTGGGGTGATTATTCTCTAAATTCTCTTCTGACTCTTAAATGCTATGATCTTAAAAGATCACAAACAAATGAAATGCTAAGAAGAGGCAAGAACTTTAAAAGCACATTATCACTTCAGTGATCTAAGTATATCACTCCTCCGTTGTATAGTACTCATTCTTCCTAATTTTGAACTGAAATCATCAAAGTTACACTTTGTTCTAAAAGCTCTGTTTAAGAAGGCAGAAAGTTTTATAATCTATTTTACAAACACATTTATCCCAACTGGTTAAAGTTATCTGAAAAATTGACTTATGCAGACTATCTCATTTTCCAGGGCTAATATGAGGTGTTCATTTATATTCTTAATAATTTGAGAGTCATATTTTTTGAAAACTTTGTTTCCTCTCCTTAGCACACTCTGTGAATATTCCTGAAGAAGTAAGTGATAACTTGTTGGAATTTATGCTTCCTTTTAGCCAGTATTTCCGAGAATCCATACTCAGTGATATCAGGAAAGCCCGTAACCTCTACACAGGTAAAGAATTGGCAGCTGAGCTGGAAAGAATCCGACAGCGGGTAGATAATATTGAAGTCTTGTCAGCAGATATTGTCATAAATCTACTCCTGTCCTACAGAGATATTCAGGTAAGAATTACACCAAAGTGAAACATGTTGATTAGTCAGAAATTCTAGGGATAACTATGATTCCTCTGAAAAAGTTTAAGACTTAGGCTTTTATTTCCATGTTGTGAGTCTTTAGATCCTAAAAGTCAATGATTTGGTATAAAGTCTTCCCTCATTGGTTTCTTGAATCCTGTTCCTAGCCCTAACAGCTCAAATGAGTGCCCAGCTTCGAGTATTGGGGGGGGGGGGAGGAGGAGGAAAAAGAGGAGGAGAACGGGGGGGGGGGAGGGGGGGAGAGAGAGAGAGAGAGAGAGAGAGAGAGAGAGAGAGAGAGAGAGAGACAGAGAGAGACAGAGACAGAGAGAGACAGAGAGAGACAGAGAGACAGAGAGAGACAGAGAGAGAGAGAGAGAGAGGAGTGAAGGGAAAGAGAAGAAGATAAAGGAGAGAGATATGTAAATATCCCAGAGCCTTAAGAAAGAATATTGTATCTCAGACAACTCAGTCTTCATGTCATGAAGCAATGTCATTACACAAGAAACCTGTTATCAGTCCTGAGTGCTTAAAAGTCCTCAGACCATGGGATAAAAGATATTTACCAGTCTGCAGATAGTTAATATGAGAAAAATTTCATTGAATACAGGTACATGAAAAGAAATAATTAATTATCTATGCTCTTTATTAATTCAAGAACTGTAATTTTTTAGATGCTTCTTATTCTTTCCTACACAACAGGGTGTCTTTATAAAGAAGCTAATTTCCCTAGCAGGTAACTTCTCTCTAAATTTCAGTTTCTTTATAAGTTCACCAGTTAGTCAGTACTTTCTTTGACAATACCATTCTCAGAATTAGCTCTGTTTCCTGTCTGCCAATAACTTTTCATAGATAGGTTGTATTACTTTAATAATTTATTTCTATATCATTTTCTTGCTTTAAAAGGACTATGATTCTATTGTGAAGCTTGTAGAAACTTTAGAAAAGCTGCCAACCTTTGATTTGGCCTCCCATCATCATGTGAAGTTCCATTATGCGTTTGCACTGAACAGGTAAGAAAAATATTTTTTTCCTCCTATGACTCAGAAGTTTATTATTGTTTAACTCACAGACTGTTCATGGAGTATGTTTATTGCAGCAGAGAAACTATTCCTTAGTAGAATTTAAAACTGTTATCAGTGAACAAATTATTAAACTACCCAGGAGTGCAGTGGGGAGTCCTTATCTTTTCTGGATAATTCTATAATTCTGGTTAATAATAGTTCTTGTTCTTTTACTTCCTTTATTTTATATGAGCTGATATTTTACAATTATGTAATTACAAAAGCATCTTTAACAAATAAGAAACCAGCTACCCACAGCTATTCCCAGAATTACATTCTGAAACTGAGCAGGAATAGTGATGACTGATGGTTGCCCACTCTTGGGTCTTGATAATATTGGTAATATTCACACAAGTATTGCTCTGAGCACTCTTGATTAAACTCAAATCTTCATTACTCACATTTTGGATTAGTTTCATATATTCTAATTGGCCCCAGTATTACCTAGTTTTCCTTCTCTCCTGTTCATTATAAGCCCAGAAACTTTCTCTCTGCTCTGCTACATTTGTTAATGCCACTTTCCATTTTGTCTCTGAAATGGTCTGAGAGATGAATTTCCCTGCTCTTCTGAATACCACAACCCTACCCCCTTCTCTAACTCTGCCTCACTTTGATGAAGAGCAATGGTGAATGGGAGAATTGGCTGAATCATTTCCATGACAGGAATGAAGATAATGATAAAATGAAAGAAAGAGATCCTAAAAAGATAGCACCCCCAAACCTCTACGTCTTTATCATTCACCAACCACATAATTTCCTAATCTTACCAGTGAAATCAATCCCTGTACTGTTGGTTCATCCATTTAATGTTACCTTATTTAGAAGCTTCAGAGTTAAGGAACCTTCAAAGAAGGTTGATTTTGTATTGCTACCTCCAGAAACATTACCTAAATCATTGCAGGAAAATCGAATATACTGTATTACTTAAATTTTTCCAGAGAGGAAGCCAAAGTCCATAAAAGCTTATCTTGTCCCTCATCAACGTTTTAAAGTTTGTGAAGAAAAGGTAAATGTAGTTGTTACTTAAAGTAGGGTTCTGAATTCTTGCTGTTGAATCGAGTGGCTAGTAGCCTATTGTTAGGACCAAAAATTCTACTGAAGATAGGAAATCATATATCTTTATTACCTTGCCACCCATTTAGTACATTTCCTATGTACAACCTAATCAAGCCATATAAAATTATGTAATTGCTTAATTTTGTAGACATCATTGCATAACAATTGCTTGGTAAGAGATTGCTTGGGGCAACAAAATGATATAATCAATAGAATACCAGGCTTGGAGTCTGAACACCTCATTCAAACCTGGCCTTAGACACATATTTAGCTGCATGACCTTGGGGCCATCATTTAATTCTCTTTGTCTCAGTTTCCTCATTTGTCATCTGCTGGAGAAAGAAATGATAAATTACCCAGTGTCTTTGCCAAGAAAACCCTAAATGGTGTCAAAGAATCAGATGACTGAAAAAAATTAAATTATTTATGACTCAGAGATTGAAAGAACTTTCAATACATTGATTGATTTACTTAAGGAAGACTGTGCTTAAATAGGAGCGAAAAGGACTCATTGAACCGAGAATAAGGTAGTAGTTACAGCTTTGGTTTACTGGATAATAGTACTAAGAACTGACTTGTATAGTTTGTAAAGTACTTTGTATGCGTTATCTAAGTTAAATCTCCCAAGAACCTTGTGGCTTAAGTGTTAAAGACTTTATTATCCTCACTTCTCACTTGGGGAAACTAAAGGTTGGAGAGGTTAGAAGATTTGCTAAGGGTTTGGGGTTGTATCCAAGGCAATATTTGAATCCAGGCCATAGTGATTTCAAGCCCCTTATGCTATTCACCTGAGGTCTAGAGCCTTTTCCCTCTCCATTCAATCCACACTAATTAATTAAGTGCTGAGTTTGTGTTATTCCCTGTTTTCCATGCTGAAAGAGACAGAGAAAAATGAATATTCTGTCCTCAAAAAGGCTTATATTATATTGGAGTAGATAACATGGATATATATTAGTCAATCAGCAGTCAGTAACATTAAATTAAATTAAATGGCCTATTTTGTGCTGGGGACTATGCTGGAGGAAATATGTATGTGTGTGTATGTATAGACACATATAATTTATACACACACAGAGGCACATATTCATATAAATAATATTTTATTGTTGTTCAGTCTATTTTTCAGTGGTATCCAACTCTTTATAATCCCTTTTGGAGTTTTCTTGGCAAAAATATTAGAATGGTTTGCCATTCCCTTTTCTAACTCATTTTGCAGATGAGAAAACTGAGGCAAATAATATACGTATAAATATAAAATATAGATATATTGATTATATACATGTGGATATTACATGTAAATATATATTATATAGGTGGTTATTATATACATGTGTATATTACATGCAGGACATGTGTTTATTATATAACATGCTATTTATATATTCAATTCTACATACATAGAATATGTATTAAATATGTACATACTAATATATATGAATATATAATATATAGTACGTGAACATACAGTATATGTTTATCTTACAAGGCATATATAAAGCAGATATGAGGTAACCTTTGAAGAAGACAAGGCAACTAATGCAGATGGTGGCATTTAAGCTGAGTTTTTAAGGAAACCAAAGAATCCAAGAGGCCAGAATAAAGAGAGAGCACAGAGTAAAAAGGATCATATCCACTTCAGAAGAATAGAAATGAGAATATGAGGCAATTATTTCATGGCACCTCACAAATTCTTCCTAGCTATAACATTTTGTGCCTATGATTTTAAATGTTCTGTTAGAATTGTCTCCTGGTTGTTACTTCACTTGGTGAAAGGGAGTGAATGAGGCCCAAGAAACTTTGCTCTATTTCAAGGCTACAAATTGCACACCTAATCTCAACTAGCTATCTTACAAAAGCATGCTGTTGTTCTCAAAGGACAGTAAGCAAGAATGTGGACAGGTCGGTTCCAATTCATCAGCACTAAGAGAAAAGAAACGCTCAGTGTCACCTCTATAATTTAGCAAGGGATTCCTTTTCATAAATAAAGATTGTGTTGGAATTAAAAAGATGGAAAACTGGACTAGAATAAAGAATCAAAAAAACTAGACAGGGTCAAAGTGGCTGAACAACCCACATCTTATCAAAATGTACCTTATACCTATTACTATTATGATTTATGTCAAAATAACATTTTTTTTAAACCTCCAGGCGAAATCTCCTTGGAGATAGAGAAAAAGCTCTTAGTATTATGATTCCTCTGGTGCAATGTGAAGGCCAAGTTGCTTCTGATATGTATTGTCTGGTGGGTCGAATCTATAAAGATATGTTTTTGGACTCCAATTTTACAGACACAGAAAGCAGAGATCATGGAGCTTCTTGGTAAGTGTTCATAATTCAATAGTTCTTCTACAGTATAGATATGATTAGAAAAATAGCCCTTTGAACTTTTAAACAAATTATTACATGTAATACTACATATAGAGGGCTAATCTTTAAGAAGAACTATGTTCAAGTTAACTCCTTTGATACATATATTTGGTGATCATAAGCAAGTTTTTTAACCACTTAGTGTTCTAGGCAGCTAGCAAAAGTTATGGGCTTTATGCAAGAGTTGTCAAATTGCATCCACAGAGAGATTTTTCATACTGACAATTTCTCTATAGGTGAAATAACTATCAAACAAACTACCAAGTCAGAATTTTTTATATAGTATTTGAGCCAACATTGTTTAAAAATTAGGTTAAACTCAATTAGAGGTCATAATGTTTTACTTTTTTATTACAATACTTTGTTATTGTTTAGTCATTTTTCAGTCATTTCCAACATCTTGTAATACTTTTTTGGGTTTTCTTGGCAAAGATTCTGGACTTATTTGCCATTTCCCTCCTTGGATAATTTTTACAAATGAGGAAACTGAAGGCTAACTGGGTTAAGTGGCTTACTCAGGATCATACAGTCTGGGACAAGATTTGAACTCAGAAAGATGAACCTTCCTGACTCCAGATCTAGCATTAATCTACTGTACCACCTACTTGCCCCTAAATATAATAAAACTCTACTCACTTCAAAATAATTTCCTATCAGACATAACTAAAAAGGAAGAACTACCAAGTGTTGAAGCTCACATTTGGGATAACGCTGGCTTTCTCTTTGACATACCAAGTTTTACAACTTCATTGAGCCACATGTCTTTTGAGAAGAGTGTAAAACTTTCTGTTCTTTGAAAGGTTTATCAATTGAATTTTCTGTAATTCTCTATCCTGTACTATCATCAGCAGACTATGAGTGAAAGGGGGCTCTTCGGGCTCTTTATGTGAATTTTTAAATATAAACATTAAATTAAAAGGTAGAGAAAAAAGATCTTAAACCCGTCAGAGCTTTTAAAAAAGAACTTTTTATGGAACAACTGATAGAACAGATTTTAGAGTATAACAATATTTTTGCTGGAGAGAATAAAGGCTGAATTTAAATTTAAAACACTGTTTATGATATATTAGAGCATATTATGTTATATATGTATATTTAGAGAATGAGAGAGAGACAAAGAAAAAAGTATTACTGTATTTTTGAAGTATTTAGAGTAAATTAGAACCATAAACTTTGGTTATGATATCAATAACCTATCAGTGGAACAGATTCATGGGCATTACTAGCTTTAGTAAATGGTATAGTAGTAAAAGTAGAAGTTGGATTTGGGATAAGAAAACCTTAGGCTCTTTACTAGTACGGTGACTTTCACTTCTCTGAGACTCTGCTCATCTGTAAACCTTGGGAGTAGGCTAGATGAGACTAGATTTGGATTCCTCCTAGATCTAAATCTATGAACTCCTGTGATGCCTTAGGGGAAAGTGAGAAGTAACTTGGTGGCAGTTTGTTTTATGACCCATTAAAAGTCAACCTGTCTTTGGTTTTACCATTATCATTTCCTTTTTGTTTACTCGGGCATCTGATTCAGGCAAAGGTATTTTTGGCTTAAGTAATAATTTCAGTTTTTATAATTAAACTTAAGGAGTAAAATAATTTCCCATAAGCCTTCATTTTCAAGGCTTCCCTTGGAAGTGACTAAGTTTAATTGGATTGTTAGGTTTTTAAAATCTGCTTAGAATTTTTAGCCTAACATATTTGGTTTGGTTTTATGAGCTTTATGAAATTTAATGCCTTTATGCTCCTGGTATTGAAGGGCATTTTAACTTCTAGCAGGGAAGAGAACTTGGGTAGCAAAAAGGGAGCAAGTCTAGCTTTCAAAAGAATTTTTGGCTTCCATTTAAAATCTGAGATTCTCTAACTGAAGAACCTTAGCTGCCAATCCAACAGACACTGTGGAGGCTTTTGAACTGAATAACTAGGAAAATGGGAAATTATCTGAGGAACTATTGTATTTATATTACACCTGGTTGGGAAGGGGCCTTGGTGAATTTAAATTTACAAAGATTTTTTTCCATATTTTTTCATTCTTAGTCTTAAAAACAAAATCAAGAATAGTTATGTCCAGGCTTAGAAAGACCTGTTTTTAGAGCATTTAGTTATGTATCCTATTTATATATGTAGAACTAGAGGCTGACTTTATTTTGGGAAATAAATTATTTAGTGTTACATTAAACTAAAGTATTTATGATACATAAATATATTCTTTGGTTAGAGAGGAACATTTTATTGTTTTTAGAAATTTAGAAATATCAAGTTACTATGTGTCAGACATTGTGGTAAATGTGGAGATACAAAGAAGGGTCAAAAAAAAAAGTTCTTGCTCTCAAGTAGTTCACTATCCAGCAGGAAAACAATACATAAACAACTATGTTGAAACAAGTTATATATAGGATAAATTGGAGATCAACAGAGGGAAGCCATAGTCATTAAAGGAGTTCAGGAAAGGCGTCTTCCATGTAGGTTAGGTTTTAGCTAGGATTGAAGAGCATTCTAGACATGGATGGAGCAGTAGAAAGTGTTTGGAGTGACAATAAATGGAATAACATATATCAGGAATTACAAAAAGGCTAATTTCCCAGAACCTCATAGTATGTTCAAGGGGAGCAATATCTATAAAAAACGTAGGAGGGGACCAGGTTATGAATAGCTTTAAAAACCAAATTGAGGATTGCATGTAATCATGGAAGTAATAAAGACTCAATATAGTTTATTGCAGGGTCAATTGGGGTGTGGAAATGGACAGTGTAACCTATACTTCCAGAGTATTAGTTTGACAGCTAAGTGAAGAATATACTGGAATGGGAAAGATTTGAATCAAGAGCCTATTATAGTAGTCCATTTTTCAAAATTCAAACATAGTTCATATTTTTTGAGCTTTTGTCTAAATCTAATAAGAAATTCAGGCATAAATATAAATTCACATATACTGGGTCAAAAAATCAATTCCATAAGTACAGCAGTGCTTTGGAAGAAAGCCTTTTAGAGCTTTAGGAGACAGTATATGGAATTAAAGAAAGCTAAAGTAATCTTAGGCTGCATTAAGAAAAGAGTTTTATCCAAATTCTAGGGAAGTGATCGTTCCACTCTGCATTGTTCAGATCACATCTGAAATATTTTATTCTTTTCTAGACATTTTAGGAGAGGCATTGATTAGCTTTTAGGACATTCAGAAAAGAGAATAGATAATTATGAAAGATTTGAGTATATTCCATAGAAATATTGGTTGAATGAACTTCTGGGAGTGGTAGTGATAGTAATAGTGGTGATGGTTGTGAAGAATATTTGGCCTACAGAGGTGAAGATTTAGAAAGCACACATATCTGTAGTTAAGTATTTGAAAGGTTATCATGTAAAAGAGGGATTAAAGTTGTTCTTTTTTGGTATGAGAAGGCAGAAATAAGAGCTATGATTCGAAGTTGCAAAGAAATTTTTAGTGTGAGCTTTGACATTTTGGAAATCAGCAAATGCTACAAATCAACGCTGGATTTGTTGTTTTATTGCTTGTTTTAACTTAAGAAAGTGAAATGTTAATAACACAGGTTAAACTTGTGTGCCATGGATTTTTGAAGAGTTCATTGCTAAAATATTTACTAGACCATAACTGGTTCTGTCTCATGGTCTTCAGGCAAAGGCAAAATTACTACTTTTCTCATGATTTGTAGACATAGTTCTCGGTAAGTATGAATTCAGTTTAGATGATCCATGAAGTATCTACTAACACTGACATTCTAATTCCATATGTATCTGTTCCATTTATGCATGTTAAAACTGAACCTCATCTTCCTGGTAAACTTTAACTTTTCCTAAAGCATTTCTAGATGTTGTTCATTCTCTTTTTTACTATCTCACTAGCTATCTAACCTTCTGATGAAAGAAATGTGCCCAAATGCTTAGCAACCAAACATATGTTAACCTTCTTATTCCAATAAATATAGTTGTATCCTTTTATACTGATGAATTATCATTGTCAAAAAGATATTACTTTAGATGATGTGGACTTCTTTCTTTTAAAAAAAAAATCAGTAGTATTTTATTTTTCCAATTACACATAAAGATAGTTTTCAACATCCATTTTTGTAAAATTTTGAATTCCGATTTTTTTTCTCCCTTCCTCCCTTACATTCCTCCCTCCCCCAAACAGCAAATGATCTGATATAGCTTATACATGTGCAATCATTTTAAACATATTTTCATATTGGTCATGTGATCAGATCTGTTTTTGAAAAAATGCTTCCCTCATTTTTAAGGGAAAGAATGAAGTCATATTATAAAATGGACAAATTGGGGTCCTCTCTGATATTAACATAATCATAGCTCTCTTGTAATGTCAAAAAGGCCCATAGCCAGGAAACTGAAAGAACAAAGTTTGTTTTTAGCACATTAATGCGGTCATTTTTTCCATAGTAACTTGTGTAAAGAACAGAGAGTCTTGCCTTATCAATTAATTTTCTTTTACGTCAATGGCAATGTTATTCAAACAGTTTTGTGTGCCTAATTATAAAAATTTAGTTTTCATATTATTAACTGACCTTGACTTTACCTTGAGACAATTATATAACAGACCAATAATTAAACAGAAGTAAAAGCTAGTTTCTTCTTTTCTGTTACCTAACATTAATTTTTTTTTCTTTAAAATAAAGCTACTAGGTCTAAAAATCCCCTCTATTTCCATAATGAAATGCATTATTGATACATTATCACTGAAAAACATAGATGATCAAAGATCATATTTATTTTTGGAAAATATTTTCAAATTTTTAAGAGATATATTTTTAAATATTTCAGTGAGAAATTAGGGGGGTTGTTTTATATTAACAGACTTACTGGTTTTATATTCTTGTTTTTAAAAAGACCCTCATTAACTCTTTTCCATTGACCTAATTTTTGACAATTTGTTACCTTGGCAACCTGAATTAGAAAAGACTATATATGTCTTTATATTCTTATAATTTTTCTAGGTTACTTTTATGTCTAAGTTGAATTATTTTAGGATTCAAATTCTTGAACGATCTTGCATAACTGTGTGGAACATCTAGCTCACAGCCATCTGGGTGTTTAATGGCTAATAAAAGGAGAAAGTGATATTTGTATGACTCTAGGTATACAGATATAGCAGAGCGTATACCTAGAGTCATACAAATATCACTTTTTTCTTTGATTAGCCATTAAGCACCCAGACATAGCAGAGGATATACGTAGAATCCTTTTGCATAATGATCTATAGTACATTATGTTCCCAAGAGTTTTTAATATCTTAAGCACACATTGAATGGATGATAGAGTGAATGAAAGTTTGATATGGCATGACAAGTTTGATGTCCAAACTTTAAAATATTCACATTTTCACTTCATATCATTGTGGAAATCTCCCAACTGGCTAACAAATACCAGATCCCTCCCAATAGCTAATAGGACAACTTTTCAAAGTTCAAAACATTGAATTAAATAAAGCACATACATGTGTAACAGAAACACTGTTGAGAGAATTAAGTTGGATTTCTGATTAATATGGTGGTACAAAAAGTCCAAAAGGAGCACATCTTTCCCAACTATACTTTAGCAATAATTTCAGAAGGGTACGAGATTGAATAATGATCAAAAAATCTAAAGAGAAATATGAATGAAACATTTCATCGAGCCCAGAACTACATAAAAAGATAGTGAGAAGCCTTAGGCACTGGAAGGAGCCAGGAAGCCCTCAAAGGAAGTTGATACCATCCAGAAGCTTGAAGCAGTGACCAGCTGAGGTGAGTCCTGGGATGGAAGATTATGGCAGTTCTGTGACTGAGGATGCCTCAAAAAGAGCAGAAAAAATAGGAGACTTAAGACTCCTAGATTCTGAACACAGGTCCACATGTCTAAAGAGATGAAAGTTAGTGTCAGAACTCTAGAAGAGTGAATTTGGACATTTGTGGAGTCAAGAATGTGAAAAGGGACAAAAACCTAACCCTGGCCTTATCTCAAATCAGAAACAGAAGCTGGAGATATGAGTAAATAGAAGATGAACAATGGAAATGTGAGTAAAAATGAAGTGATAATGTAAAATAGAAATATGAAATAGATTTGGAAGTGCATAAGTCCTTAGCGACATGGAATAAGCATGACAGATATCCATTACAGCTTACAAAATTTGCCATTTATTATATAAAATAACTCACAGACTTAATCAGCCACGACTATTTCAGGCAGAGTCAGGTGATTAAGTAATTTGCTTTTGGCACATATGAATTTCTATCACTCAGAAGGAGGGAGAAATAAAGGCACAATCTAGTATATATAACTGGTCTTAAAAATACTAATAAGACAGTCTGGGAAAATGGAATTCCTTTTATATGTGTTTATGATGGATAGAATTCACATTATTTTTGCCTTACCTATCATAATAAGACAGTCTGGGAAAACTGACCCTTTTGTGTACCAACTAAGATTGATAATAGGAACAGGATTGGCTCATTTTAGCAATTCCTGAGAATAAGCTGGTTTAAAGTTCACATCATTTATAAAAGATTTAGAGAATTAGAGAATAAGTAGCTTAGAATCGAAAGCAGGAAATCCTTGTCAAAGTAGCAGACTCTCTAAGTATATGAATGGTCTAAACAATAAAATGACTCCATGAGATAATAAGGAATATTAGAATAAAACAAACATGATGTAAAAATAGAAGAAAACATATAATATCCAATAATAAAAATAAACAGATAAATTAAAAATATTTCATTTTTATGAAAAATATAAAACCAAACACAAAAATATGAATATCGTAAATTAAGAGCTAGGAAAGGAATAAATTTTGTGCTTTCTACATATCAGGTACTATTTCTAAGCACTTTTTCCAAATTTTATTTTGTTTAGCACTCACAACAAAACTTCAAGGTAATTTATTATTATCCCCATTTTAAAGTTGATGCTACACAAGCAAGCACAGGTTAAGTGACTTGCCTAGAATAATACAGCTAATGAGTGTCCAAGGCTGGGATTGATTTTAGGACTTTGGACTACAGATCTATTGTTTTTTCCACTGCACCACCAGCTGCCTTTATCTGAAATGAAAAACTTCCCTGATATATTATAAAGGACAAAGTAAAAGCAGCAGGAATCCACTAGTCACCTCCTGAAAACCCAAAATAAAATCTCTCTGGCATGTCTTAGTCTAAATTCAGAACTTTCAGGTCAAAGAAAAAACTATGTCACAGAAAGAAAGAATTCACAGTCAGAATCACACAAGACCTCAATAGCCACAACTTTAGAGAAAAGAAAATCTTGGAATATAATATTCCAAAATAAAAAAAGATAAAGATTTACAATCATGAATTATTTGTTCTCCAAGCCTTGAATTTAATTTTAAAGAGGAAGTGGGGAAAAGATATTTAATGCAATAGAGGACATTGAAGCTAGACTTTATTAGGAGCTTTGAAATACAAATATAGGGGCCAAGAGAAAACTAGAAAAGTTTAAATTTTATATATATACATACATATATATATATGTATGTATATATATATATATATATATATATAATATTATTAGAAGGGACTGAACAATTATGAAATGTTTAGATTCTAGAGATAGAAAAGAGATAGTCCCATCAGAATTGTAATGCCCTCAAGGTACATAGGTTGTATTGAGACGAAGAAGAAATCAGAGCATTACTGTCTTTGAGTTAAGTGGAAAAGAAGAAAAGTATGCTAACAGTGGAGGTCAGTAAGAAGGTATCACAGGAACCCCACTCTAATCTGAATTGAACAAAGAAGGGTTGAATACATACAGAAAGTTTTTTAGTGTAGTAATTCTGTAAATTCAAGAGAATAATTTTGGGTCAGGGAAAGGTAAGAGAGGGTTCCATGAGAGAACAAACTTCATCTTCAGAGAATGGATTGTTAAGGCATATTAAGAGGAAAGAAGGCTTAAAAAAATTTTTTTTAAGTAATCCAGGTGAGAGTGAAAGAAGAGTGAAGAGAGCCAGAACTCTGAAGAAGTATATTTGAAACAAGGTTTTAACTCAGTGGAATTGATAAGACAATGATTACCTAGTTTAGTTTAGCAAGTGAGTTCTCTAGTTCAGTATGATTGATTTAATCCTAAAACAAGGTGTTAACTTAGTGGAATTAAGATAATGATTCTCTAGTTTACATGTACTTAATATAGTTCTACAAGTTGACACCTATGATATGTACTTAGAGTATATAAGAGCTAAGAGATCTGGGAGGAAGACAGACTCAAAGATAAAGACCCCTGATGGCTGTCCTGTCTCCTTCATTTCTCTACTGAGACAAGAGAGATTCCATCTTTGATCAGCCTCCTGGTGGCTTTGCTGCCTCCTGCACTTTGAGAAAGAAGATTTGATCAGCCTCTGGAGGCCCTCCAGAATGGGTCTTGATTTTAGTGGAGAAGTAAAAGAGACAGGAGAGCCACCACAAGGCTGGTTAAGTCTTCTCTGTTTTTTACTGAGTTTGTCCCCAACTTTATATACTCTATTACAATTAGATCATTACAGCATACTGAGTATAAACCAATCATTATATCACTAGGGGACCATTATTTGTTGTAAGATTAAATGAATCATATTGAACTAGAAAACTCATGCTAAACTAGATAACCATTGTCTTATCAATTCCACTGAATTAATTCCTTGTTTCAAGTATACTTCTTCAGAGTTCTGACTCTCTACTGAAGAGGAAAAGAAGATAATAGATTAGAAGCAATCTTTTCACTTACTGTGCACTAGAGTATTACCTACCTTATCCTTTACCATTCTCTTTTTTTTTTTTGTCAAAGGAAACTGATAAAGACAAGCATAAATATAAGATGATAAGATGAAGATAAATTTTAATTTGGATTCATAATTAATGAATGTGAATGAGATGAATTAACTCACAAAACAGGAGAGAATTCAAAGCAGAATATGTTTAGAAGAAAGATACTTGAAACATAAATAATCACACATAGTTTAAATGAGGGACTAAAGCCAAATTTGTTATGTCTTAAGTGAATTTCAAAAAGTGAAGCTAGTAATTTTGATTTTATTAGGTATCATTAGATCCCATTTGATTGTAAGCTTCTTGAGTTCCAGGAATCATCTTTTGTCTGTTTTGTGTCTCCAGGCCTAACACAGGCACTATATATTAGGTACTATTTCTATGCACCTTTTCCAAATATTATTAATGTTTACTCTTCATAATAAATATTCACTGAATTGATCTTAGACATGACAATAGTAAATAAATGTGGTTGAAAGATAAACAGGGAAAATAAAATACATTATGTTTAAAACAATAAAAGAAAATTAAATATTATCAATACTATGTACGTGTGTATATGTGTATAAAGTTATAGCATAGCATCTAAATATTTAAAGTGCATAATTATTCTATAAAAAATGGTGAACAGGCTGATTTTAGAAAGGTTTGGAAAGACTTACACAAACTGATGTTGAGTGAAGTGAGCAAAACCAAGAGAACATTACACAGTAACGACAAGATTATGCAGTATCTATGATAGACCTAGCTCTTTTTAACAATGAGATGATTCAAGGCAATTCTAATAGATTTGTGGTGGAAAGAACCATTCAAGTCCGGAGACAAAACTGGAGACTGAATATAGATCAAAACATAGTATTTTCATCTTTTTTTGTTATTGTTGGTTTGCTTTTTTTTTCCCCTTTTGATTTGATTTTTTTTTTTTGCACAGCATTACGAATATGGAAATATGTTTAGAAACATTGTACATATTTAACCTACATCAGATTTCTTGCTGTCTTGCAAAGGGAGGAAGAGAGGGAGAAAAATTTGGAACACAACATTTTGCAAAGATGAATGTTGAGAGCTATCTTTGCATGTATTTGGAAAAATAAAACACTAAAGAAATAGAGTGAGAGACCTTGAGATTGTCTTTGCATTGCTTTTTCTAACCACCTTGTGAATGCTTTGCTTTGTGTGAGTTCTCTATAAAGCAGTCTTTTTGGCAAACATACATTTGGCATTTCAACAATATTGAACTCCCCAACAGAGTTGTGCTCTTTGCAATAGAGTTTGAATGCCTGGCAGTTTAGTTTGAGAAAAAATCTCATTGTCTGGTATCTTATCCTGCCAGGCAATCTTCAGAATCTTCCTAAGACAATTCAAATAGGATAAAAATAAAATTCAGTTCCCTGGCATGGTTTTGGTATACCCTCCAGGTTTTACAGTCCTACAGCAGTGAGGTCAGCAAAGTGTCTCTATAGAACTTCAGTTTGGTAATCAGTCTAATGGCTCTGCCCTCCCACACTTCCTTCGTGGTCTCCCAAACACTAAGCTAGTTCTGGCAGTGTGTGTGTCAACTTCTTTATCCATATGGACATCGCTGGAGAATATGCTGTCAAGCTGAGTGAATTTACCCATAGCAGTCAAAGCTTCTTCATTTGCTATAACTGATGATGGTTCCATGTGTGGATGCTGTGGTACTGGCTGAAAGAGGAACTGTTTTGTTGATGTTAATTGTTAAGCCAAAATTAGCATAAGCAGAGAATTGACCCATAGTTTGTTACATCTCAGCTTCAGAGACCGCATTGGGTGCACACTCATCTGGAATCAAAAATCCACACATTAATACTCTCCACTTTAGTTTGGGTTTGTAGCCTTTTCAAGTTGAAGAATTTATCATCACTGCAGTAACTGACTTTGGTGCCATGTTTGTCCTCATTGAAGGGATTTTGCAACATGGCTGAGACCATAATGCTAAGCATAAGAGCCAAGCACATAGCCTTGTTTCATTGTGTTGGTGACTGGTAGAAATTCTAGAGCAGAACAGAAGTCTGTATGCAAGATCTGATCAAGGCTTTTGATACTGTTAGTCATGAGGGATTATGGAAAATTATGTCAAAATTTGGTTGCCCAGAGTTCATCAGCATAGTATTTCAATTTCATGATGGTAGGCTTGCCTGAATTCTGCACAAAGTATACAAAGTAATTCTTGAGGACAAATGTGTATCTCTAAATACTTTGATCAGTGAATTAATAATGTAACATTTAAAAAATTGAAAAAGTATCAAATTAGAAAATTCCAATTAAATAACAAAAAGAGAAACTGAAAATCAAAGATAAGATTAATAAAATTGAAAGCAAAATAACCAAGTGACTTCAGCAAAAGGAGAGTATACTGCATATTTAAGGTTTTTTTTAATGTAAAATAGTTTTCAAATTTATTTCAGCAAATTTAATTATTTTTCTTTGTCTCAGTTAATTTGTATACTACTACATCTCCGACTTCCTTAATGAGCTTTTTGTCTAATATAAAACACATTACTCATTGCTTTCCAAACATAACAATGTGCTTTCTTTCTTATGTGAATTTTCTAATGCTTTTACCTGTTCCCTGATACCTTGTATATGCTCTAATATATTGCTCTTTTATCTCTTTCTGTACAAACTACACAATTTAAAAGATCAATTCAGATTTACCTTCTTCATAAACCCTTTCTATTGCAACCCAAGAACAAAATGAAAGTTCTTCCTCAGAAATTCTATTTGAGTTTATTGCCATTTTTATTCATTTATTGATTAGTCAAATGAACTGATTTCCTTTTGACTTTTATTGTTTGTTATTCAACAATTTACCTATCTAATCTTTCTAATAGATTAGTTGCTTCTGGAAGATGGAGACTGCATCTCTTAAAAAAATTTTTTTATTCAGTTTTATTTTAGATCCACATTCTCTCCCTCCTACTTCCCCACACCCTAAAAAAAAGCCCTCAAGCAAAAGAAAAAAAATGGTTATATATAAAAAGGAAAAGAAAAAATATATATGTATATAGCTATATATATATCTCTCTATATATAGATATATATATATCTCAATCTGCACTTTGAGTATATTATTACTGGAAAGTATGGTAGCATGTTTCATCATGAACTCTCTAGAACTATAATTGGTAAGGGTTCTTAATTATTTTGGAGTTGTTTATAGTAACCCTGTTGTTTTAAAATAAGTGTCCTAGGTCTCTTGACTTCATTGTGTCCGGTCATACAAGTCTTTACAGCTTCCCTTCAAACTATCTTCTTCGATAATTTCTTAAGACAATAATATTTTATGGTGTTCACACACACATAATTTAATAACTCCTGGGGGATAATTAAAAACTGCTTTCAATGTGCCTGTTTTCCCCACACTTTACATGTCAACTTTGCTGATCTGATAGATGGGAAATTATACCTTTACTTGTGATTTAGGGAATTTTTTTCATGTAGTTATTGATAATTTGATTTTATTCCTCTGAAAACTGCTGACTCAACCTTTTACCTCTCATTTAGACCACTGCTCTTACAAATTTGAATTAGTTCCTTATCTTTCATAATGACTCCATTTTTGGAAGCTCATAACTTTCTATTCAATTACCTTGTATATGTATGGTTTTTCCCTTTATATTTGTGATATGTGTATTTATATTATATGTGTGTTTTTTTGTCTCCTCCATTAGAACATAGGTTATTTACGAACAGGGACTGTTTCATTCTTTGTACTTCTATTTCAAGCACAATACCTGCAACATTTTACATGCTTAATAAATGATTTTTTATTTTATTGGTTTTGATTCATTTTATCCATTTTCTTATAGCTGCAATGAGCTAGCTATCTTCCATGTTTTGTGATACCAACTCTAAAACTTGTTCATTTAAATAAACACACTTAATATTTTTGTGCCATAGTTTGTTGAACTGAATAATTGGATTTAGATTCTTATTCAGAATTTGTCTTTTCAACTTTTATTTTAATAACAGCATAGTCAGATCTTAGTAATAAATGTTATTCTATATTTGTAAAAATATCTGGAAATATAGTAGCTCATTAGCCTATCACCTAATTGATTGACAGGATTTTTATAAGTACCATTTTGTGATTATTAGCACATTTGGTAGAACTGAAAGGAAAATTGAAAACTATGGTCAGAAATTTATGGCCAGAAAAATTTCTTAAATTTTTTCTCTTTAATTAAGGGCATAGATTTGTTTTATTAACATGCCTATTAAATATAATTCTGCATTTTTTCTAATTTGAAAAAGAAAATTCTTTATCTTTTTTATATATGCTATATAAATACATGTATCTTTTACACATGAGAAGTCTTGGTAAAGGTAAAGCCCTAGGATCTAATGCTGTCATCTTTTTAGATATATCAAGAAAATGATCTTAGTTGAGATTAATAAGAATAATTCTTATTGAATTTTTATGTATATTTTTAATCTATTTATCTATGTGTCTGAATGTTTGAATATTTTCATAAGTATTTTAATCAAGCATTCCTCTTTTGGGAGAACTGTGGTCTCCAGATTGAATTTGTTAGGATGGTAGCAAATTAAGTGTATTATAAGAGTGAAGAATAAAGTTATTAGCCCAGAATTTAAGGTTGTGATAAGATTATTAATTTTTTTAATAGAAAATGAAGCCAACCCAAATTAAGAATTCCTGTTGTATATTTTACTGTGGATATCTTTTTTCTTCCTTCTAGATCTGTCAGTAATTTGAATTTCATGTTCTTTTCATAACTTTGGATTATTTTATGAATGATGATTTAAAAAATATTCCCAAAGATATGAATTTCCATGAAGGTCTAAGATCACTTGGGTGTACAATTTTCACAGGTGGTATCACAGAGACATGGACAATATCTAGCTCACTAGAATGTACTTTATTCAAGTCCTACTATCACTTTTGATGGGGTCAAGGTTGTATTTTACTAGAAATAATCATTTCAGTAATGTGCCTTCCTGGCTTGGTTTCATTTCTAAATCCTGCAACAATGATAGCTTGTCAAAGAAATATTTCTTTATTTACTTGCAATTAAGGATTCATGTATTGATCTTCCAGCCAATTTCACTGGGGAAATCAAGTGACAAGTGCTTGGAAGCAAATACTGAGATTTAAAAGCCTTTGATTTGAAATACTGATAGTAAACACTTAGAAAAGAAAGGGAAAAAAGTGCATGGAAGAATTAATAATCTAACCTTAATACCAAAGATAAAAGAATCAGTGGAAGTGAATTTTACACATTGCTTTGATTTTTGAAAGACCATTCTCTTTTTCATATTCTTAATTGATTCTTTTAAAATGTGGATAGTCAAAAACTCACTGTGTTCATGAACTCTTTAACTTCATGTTTTCTCATACATTATTCTGCTTGGGTATGTGATTTGTACCATATTTGTTTCTATCTATTTTTATCTTTTTATTTCTTTTTGACTTCTCTGTAATTAAATTATAAAATATCTTCATATGAGTTTTATGTACAAGACACTATTTGGGTAATTATTAAATATGCTGAATGGTCCTCGAAAAGCCTACTTTTCTCATAATTGTATGGAGAGAGCTAGCCCAAGAGTTCTCAGAGGCTATGGCATTATAATACAAGTTGTAAGAGATTCTATCTTGCGAATGGTTTTAAATATGTCTTGGCAATCATGTCTAAGTATGCATAGACACACCACAAATTGAATGGCCATGGTTATTATTTAACTATGGTAAAAATGTTCCTTCTGGGGGCTCAGTTTTAGAGATGGGCCCACGCTGACTATACTCATTCCCTTGCTTGCTATACATCTGACTTTTTGTCCACCATGCCTCAACTGCCTCTTCATTCTAGAGCTTTCAGGAGTCTTCTCGCCTTGGAATATTCCTTTGCCATGCTGTCCTTTTCTCCCATTGGTAAATTTCTTCCAACTTGAGGATGGGTCCAGAACAGCCATTCTTTATCCCTCTCCCAGCTGTGCATTTGTCTCTAGACTTTACCACCATGTCCCTATCCAGGTATCCTCCTTGTCACCATACTTTTTTTTTTTTTTTTTTTTTTTTTTAGCTCCTTCTAGAGTATTGCCTATCCCCATTAGAATGTAATCTCTTTGAGGGCTGGGACTATCTTTCCTTTTGCTTGTGTTTATTTATATCCCCAGTGCTTCTTATTTGTTTGCTGTGTATTTGTCACAAGGCACAAAACAAAGCAAAATACAAACTGGTATTCAGGCCATTGTGGCCTTCTTCTGTGTCGGCATTGATGATTGTATTGTCCTATACAGGTAACTTACTTATAGACATCAAATTGCATTAACAGAGGGGAATATCTAAAACACTGTTGTGTTTTTAAATAAAATGGATTATAAATTCTAAAATAGAACAAACTATCTCAACAAGAAAATTAAAAATCTTAATGAAAAGAAGCAAATTGGATGTCATAGGATTCATTTAGATTTGATGAGCTGAATCCCATGGCTGTTCTATGTCTATGAAAAGATATACTTTATTCAGAAGGAACCAAATAGGGGAAAAAAAAAGTGGGATAAGATTATCTTTTAAAAATATATATTCATGTGCAAATCAAAACATACTTTCTTTTTCTTTTTTTTTCTTTTGTCTGTGTTTTCTTTTGCAATATAGATAATATGGAAATATGTTTTGTGTTACTGCAAATGTAAAATCTATATCAAATTGCTTGCTTTCTCAAGAAAGGGGGAGGAAAGAGAAGGATGAAATTTAGAAATCAAATTTTTTAAAAACAAATGTTAAAAATAATTTTTACTTGTAATTGTGGAATAAATATATATATATATATACATATATATATATATATATTCATAGGAAGAAATCCATAAAACAAAGGGAGGAGATAGGGATGAAGATTAATAGATGTAGGATCAGAAATGATAGTTATTAGAGTTTATTAAGACCAAATAGTTATGAAATTGTGAAAAAGCAAGAATGGAAGTATGTTATTATATTCATGGATATCTGTTGATCTCTGTGCTAAAAACTAATAATGTATTGATTTGTTATCCAAAAAAAAAAAAAAAAAAAAAAGGTGAACTTCTATTCTCAAATTGCTTCTCACCAAGGAGGAACTGGTGTGTGAAGTTTTAAATGGTGACACTATGAGAGAAAGTAAATATTTAATTTTAATTTTAGAATTTATGCTTGGAAAGAAAAAAGCTTGACATAGTCTGATATGTACTTAGAATTCTTAGATTCTCTCAACTAAAGTTCTTCAAGGGAAATTCTTATCCATTCTAAGCTAGGGCCTCTGTTATTCTGGCCATCTTCCTCTATACCAGAACTCAGTGTTTGGAGCCCTGTTAGGGCCCTCACCCTAATAGGTGAGCTTCTTCTTGTTTGCTATTTTAAAAATTAAGAGGTAAAGGAAGAACTAGCTGATTTAAATTCCTCTGAAACCTTATGTGAATCAACATCTTTTCTGGTAGGGGATCACTTGTCTTCCCTCAAATAACCATTTCTTAATATCTGGCTGAGGTTTTTATTTTTATATTTTCATTTTTCCTAGTTACATTTAAAACAATTTTTACATTGGTTTTTAAAACTTTTGAATTCTAGATTCTCTCCCTTATTCCCACCTCTAGCCCCTATTAGGAAAGCACATGTGAAGTTATGCAAACATTTCCTTAAAAGTCATGTGGTTAAAAAAAAAACAAAAACATAGGTCTCTACCCCTCCCCTCAAAAAAACCTCAAGACAAGTGAAGTTAAAAATAGAGAGACAGAGAGACAGACAGACAGACAAACAAAGATGGGGGAGGGGGGATATGCTTTAATCTGTATTGAGAAACAACCAGTTTCTTCTCTGGTTATGAATAGGATTCTTCATCCTAAATTCTTCAGAGTAATTGTGGATCAGTGTTTTGGTGAGAACAGCAGTCATGCACAGCTGGCCATCCCAGAACATTGCTATTACTTTATACCATATACTGTGTTTCAGTTTATGGACAGCTTTCCAGGTTTTTCTTTTCTTTTTTTTTTTTTTTTTTTTTTTTAAGGCTGGAGTTAAGTGATTTGCCCAGGGTCACACAGCTCGGAAGTGTTAAGTGTCTGAGATCACATTTGAACTCCGGTCCTCCTGAATTCAAGGCTGGCGCTCTATCCACTGCGCCACCTAGCTGCACCTCCAGGTTTTTTTGAGAGCATCCTGCTCATTCCCCATGAACTTTATTAGTCCATTATAATCATATGCCACAATTTATTCAGCCATTCCCCAATTGATGGGCATCCCCTCAGTTTCCAATTTTTTGCCCTGGGAAAGGGCAAATATGGGTTCTTTTCCTATTTTTAAAAAGTTTTCTTGGGATTCATGACTAGTAGTGATATTGTTGAGTCAAAGAATATGGATGAATTTATAGCTCTTTGGGTGTTTACTTCATATCTTTTGATCATTTATCAATTGGAGCATGGCTCTTATTTTTTTTAATGAATTTGACTCATTTTTGAGAAATTTGACTTCATTTTTGAGAAAAGAGGTCTCATCAGAGAAATTTGCTTAAATTCTTTTTACAATTACTATTGCGGTTTCCACCCCATTTATTCTATTTTCTCTCTCCTTTCACTCTGTTCCTCCTCAAAAATGTTTTGCTTCAGACTACTTTCCCTCTCCCCCAATATCATCCCCCTCTCTTCTATCACCCTCTTCTCCTTCCATATCTTTCCCCCCCTCATACTTTCCTGCAGGGTAGATAGATCTCTATAGCCATATTGAGTGTGTATGTCCTCTTTGCTGCCAGGCCACCACATCACTTCCTAACCAGTCCCAAACTGCTACTTTCCAAATTGCTTCCAGTATAAGTAATGTCTTTTTGTAAATGAAAAGGCATAAATGAAGGTTCTGACCTTCTTAGCATTTTTATTCCTACTGCTTAACACAGTAATAAGCACTTACAAATCCTCTTTTTCCCTTCTTTCCTCTTTCCCTCTCTCTTTTCCTCCCTTCTTCCTTCCTTCCTCCCTTCTTCCTCCCTCTTTCTTTCTTTCTTTCTTTTCTTTCTTTCTTTCTTTCTTTCTTTCTTTCTTTCTTTCTTTCTTTCTTTCTTTCTTTCTTTCTTTCTTTCTTTCTTTCTTTCTTTCTTTCTTTCTTTCTTTCTTTCTTTCTTTCTTTCTTTCTTTCTTTCTTTCTTTCTTTCTTTCTTTCTTTCTTTCTTTCTTTCTTTCTTTCTTTCTTTCTTGTTAGCCTAGTAGAAGTGGGACGGGAATTTATCAAAAATGACATTTTGAACACACAAAGAAAAATAGTTCTAAAAAGAATAGAGCAAGGGGTATGTATGAAATTTTCGAAAGCAGAAACATTTAAACCTAAGATTTGTGAACTTAAATTTTTTTGTAATCGTGTCAATGTAATTTACTTCATAATCCTATATATTTTCTCTTATACATCTAAAATATTTATCCTAGAGAAAAAGTCCATTGCTTTCACCACAACCAGAGGGATCAAAACTCAAAAAAAAATTCATGACCCCAAAATATTATCTTTGTTCTAAAGAGATATCTATCTATCATAATGGCCTTATAAGACTGCAAACTCAATCCATAAATGTTGCATGTGTTCTCACGGCTCCACCGACTTCTTGGTCCAGTCTCTGTCCCTCTCCTGGTGCCTCCCTATTCCTTGAGACACAATAATATTTTTATTTTATTTTTTTAATTTTTTTTATTATATATATATATATATATTTTATAATATTATCCCTTGTATTCATTTTTCCAAATTACCCCCCCTCCCTCTATTCCCTCCCCCCGATGACAGGCAATACCATACATTTTACATGTGTTACAATATAATCTAGGTACAATACATGTGTGCGAATATCATTTTCTTGTTGCACAATAAACATTAGAATCCAAAGGTACATGCAACCTGGGCAGACAGATATTAGTGCTAACAATTTTCATTCCCCTCCCAGTGTTTCTTCTCTGGGTGTAGCTACCTCTGTCCATCATTGATCAACTGGAAGTGAGCTGGATCTTCTTTATGTTGAAGATTTCCACTTCCGTCAGAATACATCCTCATACAGTATTGTTGTTGAAGTGTACAGTGATCTTCTGGTTCTGCTCATTTCACTCAGCATCAGTTGATTTAAGTCTCTCCAGGCCTCTCTATATTCCTCCTGCTGGTCATTTCTTACCGAGCAATAATATTCCATAACCTTCATATACCACAATTTACCCAACCATTCTCCAATTGATGGACATCCATTCATCTTCCAGTTTCTAGCTACAACAAAAAGAGCTGCCACAAACATTTTGGCACATATATGTCTCTTTCCGCTCTTTAGTATTTCTTTGGGATATAATCCCAGTAGTAGCGCTGCTGGGTCAAAGGGTATGCACAGTTTGATAACTTTTTGGGCATAATTCCAGATTGCTCTCCAGAATGGCTGGATTCTTTCACAACTCCACCAGCAATGTATTAGTGTCCCAATTTCCCCACATCCCCTCCAACATTTGTCATTATTTGTTCCTGTCATCTTAGCCAATCTGACAGGTGTGTAGTGGTATCTCAGAGTGGTCTTAATTTGCATTTCTCTGATCAGTAGTGATTTGGAACACTCTTTCATGTGAGTGGATATAGTTTCAATTTCTTCCTCTGAGAATTGTCTGTTCATATCCTTTGACCATTTATCAATTGGAGAATGGTTCGGTTTCTTATAAATTATGCATGACCCCAAAATATTATCTTTGTTCTAAAGAGATATCTATCTATCTATGGGATTCACTGACAAGAATATGGTTGTATTAAACTGACCTAATTTCCTTTTCTTGATAGGATTGCTGAATTGGTACTTAGGTGGAATGCTATAGATATGATTTATTTTTGTCATAGCAAAACAATTCATACTATTATTTTAAACAGAATGGAGAGATGTGGTCTAGAAAACAATAGAACCCAAACTGATTGAATGACTATCCAAAGAGTATCTGTTGATAGTATAACATTAGTTTGGAAGGAAATCTTCAATGAAGTCTTGTAGGGATCTGAGGTTAACCAAAGGAATTTGGGAAAAGGTATAAAAAGCTTCATCATATTTTTTGGATAGTTGACATATTAGATAACAGAGTTAAGTTCCTAAAAGATTCAGTATGCTGGAACATTGGGCAAAAAATTTAATAAGATTAATTATTATTATTTATTATATAAATTATGTATATAATATATAAATGTATTATATATTATATAATAAAATTATTATTTAGAGGCATCAAGGTGAATTTTTATGCTTGGGTTCAAAAAATCAAGTTCACAAGTACAAGAAGGGTGAGGTTTGTGGAATCTATCTGCCAAGGGAAAATCAGGAACTATATGAGCTAAACTACAAAACAATTTCTACACAAATAAAGTCAGATGTAACCAATTGGAAAAATAGTAAGTGCTCTTGGATAGGGTGAGCAAATATAATAAAGATGAAAACCCTAAACTAATCTATTTATTTAATGCTATACTAATCAGACTCCCAAAAAACTATTTTAATGATCTAGAAAAAATAACAACAAAATTCATCTGGAAGAATAAAAGGTCAAGATTTTCAAGGGAACTAATGAAAAAAATCAAATGAAGGTGGCCTAGCTGTACCAGATCTAAAATTATATTATAAAGCAGTGATTACCAAAACCATTTGGTATTGACTAAGAAACAGATGAGTTGATCAGTGGAATAGGTTAGATTCAAAGGACAAAATAGTCAATAATTTTAATAATCTAGTGTTTGACAAACCCAAAGACCCAGCTTTTGGGATAAGAATTCACTGTTTGACAAAAACTGCTGGGAAAATTGGAAATCAATATGGCAGAGACTAAGCATTGACCCACACTTAACACCATATACCAAATAAGGTCAAAATGGGTTCATGATCTAGGCATAAAGAACGAGATTATAAATAAATTAGAGGAATATAGGATAGTTTACCTCTCAGACTTGTGGAGGAGGAAGGAATTTGTGACCAAAGAAGAACTAGAGAACATTATTGATCACAAAATAGAAAATTTTGATTATATCAAATTGAAGAGTTTTTGTGCAAACAAAATTAATTCAGACGAGATTAGAAGGGAAGCAATAAACTGGGAAAACATTTTTACAGTCAAAGGTTCTGATAAAGGCCTCATTTCCAAAATATATAGAGAATTGACTCAAATTTATAAGAAATCAAGCCATTCTCCAATTGATAAATGGTCAAAGGATATAAACAGATAATTCTCAGATAAAGAAATTGAAACTATTTCAAGCCCTATGAAAAGATGCTCCAAGTCATTATTAATCAGAGAAATGCAAATTAAGACAACTCTGAGATACCACTATACACCTGTCAGACTGGCTAGAATGACAGGGAAAGATAATTCAGAATGTTGGAGGGGATGTGGGAAAACTGGGACATTGATGCATTGTTGGTGGAATTGTGAATACATCCAGCCATTCTGGAGAGCAATTTGGAACTATGCTCAGAAAGTTATCACACTGTGCATACCCTTTGACCCAGCAGTGTTACTACTGGGCTTATATCCCAAAGAGATTTTAAAGAAGGGAAAAGGACCCATATGTGTGAGAATGTTTGTGGCAGCCCTCTTTGTAGTGGCCAGAAACTGGAAACTGAGTGGATGCCCATCAATTGGAGAATGGCTGAATAAACTGTGGTATATGAATATTATGGAATATTATTGTTCTGTAAAAAATGATAAATAGGATGATTTCATAAAGGCCTGGAGAGACTTACATAAACTGATGCTGAGTGAAGTGAGCAGAACTAGGAGATCATTATATACTTCAACAACAACACTATATGATGATCAATTCTGATGGACGTGGCTCTCTTCAACAATGAAATGAACCAAATGAGTTCCATTTGTGCAGTAATGAATAGAACCAGCTACATCCAGTGAAAGAATTCTGGGAAATGAGTGTGAACCACTACATAGTATTCCCAGTCCCTCTATTTTTGTTTGCTTGCCTTTTTTATTTCCTTCACAGGCTAATTGTACACTATTTCAAAGTCCGATTCTTCTTCTGCAGCAAAATAACTGTATGGACATGTGTATGTATGTATGTATGCATATATATATTGTATTTAACATATACTTTAACATATTTAATATGTATTGGTCTACCTGCCATCTGGAGGAGGGGGTGGGGGGAAAGAAGGGAAAAATTGGAACAAAAGGTTTGGCAATTGTCAATGCTGAAAAATTACCCATGCATATAAATAAAAAGCTATAATTAAAAAAAAGAAGAAGAAGAAGAAGAAGAAGAAGGAGAAGAAGAAGAAGAAGAAGAAGAAGAAAGAAGAAGAAGAAGAAGAAGAAGAAGAGAAGAAGAAGAAGAAGAAGAAGAAGAAGAAGAAGAAGAAGAAGAAGAAGAAGAAGAAGAAGAAGGAAGAAGAAGAAGAAAGGAGAAGAAGAAGAAGAAGAAGGAAGAAGAAGAAGAAGAAGAAGGAAGAAGAAGAAGAAAGGAGAAGAAGAAGAAGAAGAAGGAAGAAGAAGAAGAAGAAGAAGGAAGAAGAAGAAGAAAGGAGAAGAAGAAGAAGAAGAAGAAGAAGAAGGAAGAAGAAGAAGAAGAAGAAGAAGAAGAAGAATAAGAAGAAGAAAGAAGAAGGAGAAGAAGGAGAAGAAGAAGAAGAAGAAGAAGAAGAAGAAGAAAGAAGAAGAAGAAGAAGGAGAAGAAGAAGAAGAAGAAGAAGAAGAAGAAGAAAGAAGAAGAAGAAGAAGGAGAAGAAGAAGAAGAAGAAGAAGAAGAAGAAGAAGAAGAAGAAGAAGAAGAAGAAAGAAGAAGAAGAAGAAGAAGAAGAAGAAGAAGAAGAAGGAGAAGAAGAAGAAGAAGAAGAAGAAGAAGGAGAAGGAGAAGAAGAAGAAGAAGAAGAAGAAGGAAGAAGAAGAAGAAGAAGAAGAAGGAGAAGAAGAAGAAGAAGAAGAAGAAGAAGGAGAAGGAGAAGAAGAAGAAGAAGAAGAAGAAGAAGAAGAAGAAGAAGAAGAAGAAGAAGAAGAAGAAGAAGAAGAAGAAGAAGAAGAAGAAGAAGAAGAAGAAGAAGAAGAAGAAGAAGAAGAAGAAGAAGAAGAAGAAGAAGAAGAAGAAGAAGAAGAAGAAGAAGAAGAAGAAGAGAAGAAGAAGAAGAAGAAGAAGAAGAAGAAGAAGAAGAAGAAGAAGAAGAAGAAGAAGAAGAAGAAGAAGAAGAAGAAGAAGAAGAAGAAGAAGAAGAAGAAGAAGAATGAGGTTTGGTGAGACAGAAGTTCCTTTGGAAAAAAATATTAAAGAGTTAAGCACAAAATGATTCTACACATGTGACAGTCAAAAAAAACCTAATGCTTCCTTAGGATGCTTTGAGAGAAGAATGGTACCTAGATATGGCAAGTAATAACCTTTCTTTATTCTGACTTGGTCAGATCATACTTTAATGTTCTGCCACAATTTAATAAATTCAGCCATTAGTTTGATAGCATACAGAGAAGGACCTTCAGGATAGTGAAGATCCTGGGAACTATGTTATATTAGGATCTGTGGAGGAACCAGCAATTTTTAACCTAAAGAAGAGTTGACTTGGAGAAAGTGGAGGGATGGCAGCTGCTTTCTACATTTTCTACATGCAAGACTATAATTCCAAGTAAAATTAGAAATGCAGGAAAAGATTGCTAGAGCAATTCAGAGGATAGAAAGATTACTTTAGATGATGGAGGGAGGAAAGGGCAATAAACAAGGCTTTTCATTCAGGAGGTAATATGTGTACTGTCATTTTTGAAAAATGTGTACAAGTTTATTGGGAGTCATAATTTAGATTATGGGAATGACATGGTATATGTCATGTATATGTATATGGTAACCTACAGTAGGGAGGGACTAACAGAAGGAAGATTATTACAGAAGTCCAAGCAAGAAGCAGTGAAACCTGGGCTGGGCTGGCAGTGGTGGTGTAAGTGAAAGCTTCATAAACTGTGCATCATGATCCCACATGGGGTCATGTAACTGAATGTGAGGGTTGCTAAAAATTTGGCAGGAGTAAATGTATCTAATATTTTACTGAAATTTAATTCTTTATGTGAAAATAAGCATATCTATTTCATTAGTTTGCAAATTTGCTTTTGTCATTAATAAATAATAAATTTTATATATACATACCAAAGAAATGTCTTAAAATAAATTTTTTTATGATTTAAGTAATAGTGAAAACAAGGTAGATTTGAGAGAGACAGTCGAAACAGATTCACCAGGATTTTAAAAATCTGGATCAGATTGGGGGAAGTGATAAAATCAAAATTAAGAATTAATTTGAAAAGTCAACAAAATTTACATGTCTATTTTGTGCAGGGAGCTTTGTCCCTACGAATAAAGGACATAGATAAAAATGATTTTGTTTCTGCTCTCAAAGAGGTTTTGTTGCATGGGATGAAACTAAGATTTCAGGTTTGAGTTACAAAGGATGCAGTCACAGACAGAGAGAAGTGGGAGGGGAACAGGTTTTGAGGGGAGAATGATTAATTTAATTTTAGAAACGTGGAGTACAAGGTAGTTGATAGACATCTAAGTGAAGACATCTATCCACAACTGGAAAATGTGTCTTGAGAATGAGGTCAAATTAGAGACAGATTTGGGAGATCATGTTCAAAGAAGTGATAGTTGAAACCATAAGAAAAAAAAGCAAGATGGCCAAAGGAGAGTATAGATAAGAAGAAGGACTCATAACAGAATGTTGGGAAATGCCAACAGTTAGGGGAGAAGAAGAGGAAAAAAGAACAATTGAAAAGGTAAAAAAGGAGCTTGTAAGAAAATTTGACATTTAGAGTTCAAAAGGAATACTCAGAAATCGAGGTGATTCAATCATGTCAATCAATAAACATTTACTAAGTGCTTACTACAATTTATGCCAAGTTCAATTCAAATCCTCCCTCTTCTTTGAACTACCTAGATGATGTCCTACATGTCAATAATTTTCTCTGGGTCTTAATTTCCTCTTTTGTAAAACAAGTAAGTTGATTAAATTATCTCTAGGATCCCTTGCAACTAACTCCAAGTGCTATGAATGATATGTAAATATTGTCCAGTTCCTCTATCAACTTTAGATCTAAATGGTAAGCCACTTTTTGGCCTGGATCAACATTGTACCTGACTGATTGTCTAGTGTATTCCCATGAGTCTATGAAAGGTTTACAAATTACATTTTCCCTGGTAGAAGTGTCCTATGATTACCTGCTGCGGGTGTACTTAATTCCATTTTTTAAATGTAAAAGACCTGCACTTTTTGGAGAGGAAAAAAATATGTTTAATGGCTATAATAAAGGACCAGTTAAATGTCATAAATAATTTCCCCAATTCAAGGGCACATAATTACAGGAGCCAGCTAGTTAAGATTAATGCTTGTTTGGTTTTTGGTTTCATTCAGAAATATGTTCTGATTTTCAAAATGCCATCTTTAGAAAGAAAATTATTTTTGGCCCTCATTACTGAATAATGATAGCTCACAATTATATGGTTTCATATGGTTAAAAAATTCTGATCTTTGGACTAGTTCTATGAGGTAGGCACTGCAGCTATAATTCCCATTTTACAGATATGAAAACAAAGGCCTTAAGAATTTAAATGTTTAACAGAGTTGGAGTTTTAAAGAGTTTACTTTTAGGACCATTTCCACAGTACTACCTCAGGTCAAATTTCATCATCTTTTTTGTTTTCCATTTCACCTTTATTGTTTTCCATTTAAGTTTTGAAATTTTGACATCTTTTAGTAAGTCATTTTCCTCACCTTTAAAGTGTCTTAGAATCCTTTAAAAAGCAAGTTAGCTTGTATTTAGTCATCTTTTTCCATTTTTAAGGTTTTGTTCAGTCATTCAGTCATCTCCTTGTGATCCCATGGACTTTATTCTTCATGGGATCTTCTTGGCAAAGATAATGATTTGCCATTTCCTTTTCCTGTAGATTAAGACAGACAGAGTTAAATGACTTGCCCAGGTTCATACAGCTAGGAGGTGTCCAAAGCTGGATTTGAACTCAGGTTTTCCTGATTGCAGGCCCAACACTATCTAGTGATTCATCCAGCTGCCCTTCTGTTTTTAAAAGAAAAAAAAAAATAACAACAACAAACTTTTGTGCTTTTCCATTTGAATGCCTGAAAGGCAGCCCTATGTTCACATTAATTTTCTTTTTCTCAGAACCCCTCAATGAAATGTGATTGAATGATGACACTTTTATCTAAATAATGATGCAGTTTATGAAGAAACTGTCTAAAAACTGACACTGAAAAGCGTCATCAGGAAAATACAGCAGATGTGCTGTTCTCATCCTGGGCTTGTGCATAATTCTCAACCTTTGCCAGAATGGCATATGATGTGGGACTGCTATTTCCTTTCCATGAATATTCACAGAAAGGGTTCATTTCAGGCTGATTGTCTTTGAATCCAAATTACTATGCACAACCACAATCCCTCTTTCTTAATTTCCATCATTTGTGGATTGCATATTCTCATTTTTCATTTTTTTGTACAACAGCTACCAAACTGAGTGTCAAATCCAAGGAAATGAGGTTTTTCTTTTAGATTCTCCCTCTCCCCAACAATTTGTGTCAATAGAGGCTGGGCTTTTTTTTAATTTTTTTTTTAATGCCCACATCTTTGATATTTTACAAGGTCTCCTTTTTAGGACCTCATCATAAAATGCAAAAAGTGATATAGCTGACAGAAAACTGAAGGGGTTATTTAAACCGTTGGCTACTTAACTGTTACTGAGACTCTGGGGTGAAACACAGTGGAATCTTTCTACTTGCCTGAACATTGTAGTAATGCAAACAGAAGCTAAGCACGCCCCGTATTTCATGATTTAGAAAGTAAACTTATGTCTTTGTTTTCATAGGTTCAAAAAGGCATTTGAATCTGAGCCAACACTACAGTCAGGAATTAATTATGCAGTCCTCCTTCTGGCAGCTGGACACCAATTCGAATCTTCCTTTGAGCTACGGAAAGTTGGTAATTTTCCCCTTGTTCTTACATGGAAATTAAGAAAGAGAAGTCTCACCTATCTAGCATTTACACTCCATTACCCTTTGTTGATCCAAGTAAATTGAGAAAGGGAAGCCTCTTCTAGCCAACATTTACATAATGCTTTAAGATTTGCAAAAAGCTGTATATGTTTTATATCATTTGATCCTGTTGGGATAAGTGCTCTTATTATAATACCCATTTTACAGAGGAGTGTACTAATGCTGAAACTGAGAAGTTAAGTGATTTGCCTAGAGTCCCACAGCTAAGAAAGTCTCTAAGGAATTCAGAACTTTTTTTGATATTAGAAATAACTAGTGGATAATCACACACTTAACCCTTTTTATCTTAATCCACTGGAAAAGAAAAGGGCAAATATTAGTTTGCCAACCATCTTCCTTACCCCCAAATCTCCCCCAACAAAAAACAAAAACCATGGATAATATTTGGATGCTATGGTCCACAGGGCCACACAGTATCCACCATGATTGAACAATAATCTTTTGATATTAAATCCAGCCTTCTACTATATAGTACAACACCTAGTTGCTTCATATCACTGAGATATAATGAAGGAAAATTATGGAGAGATGGATCCTATTCCCTTTGAATAGTGGTTCATTCTGTTATGCTAGAGACCCAAAGGTGCACAATTCTGAGGTATTATCTATTATAAGGATAAATTGTCTAGCTATACTGAGATCACTATTTACCAATTTTTGCCTTCTTAAGTTAAAAACATTACTTTTCTGGTGGGTGTTGAAGTTTCTGGAGCAGAAGGAGGGAATAACTGGCCTACAGGCCCTACAAAACCTGTGAAATAATTTGTTAAGGTGACCACGGGCAATTATGAGCTGAAAACTAGGTACAACAATCTCCCACTGTTTGAGTTCTATAAGTTGATAATTTTGTATGGCCTGTGAATGATGTTATAAATATTCAAATGGTCCTTGGCAGAAAAAAGGTTCCCCACCCTTGTTCTCCAGGAACTATTATTGTGGAAGTATAAATATTATGAGCTGTTTTTTCTGAAAAGTAAATCCCCTGATTCTTGATAAAATTCTAAACTATGTACTTGATTTCTGCTTTGGTATTTGAACTAGATAATACATTTTTAACCCCTTTTCTATCCAAAGAAAAATGTATGGTTAGCTTTAGATAACTGATATGTGAGTGATGAATTGCTAATATACAAAACATTAAAATTTCAGAGAAAATCCTTGAAGGTAAAATGGACTTGGTAAATAGTAAGATGCTTTTAAGAAATTGGCCAATCTGAAATGATTGTGATGATAATTCACTTCGATATCTGAGTGCAGGAGGGATTAGACTAGGGAAGGACCTGAGGCAGAGAGACCAAGCACTAAAATATTACAATAATCTAGGTATAAGATTAGGAGGTCTTGCACTATGATGGTAGCCATATTAGAAGAGAGAAGGGAGCCATATATGAAAGCCTAGAGTCAAAATCTGACTTAAAATGTGGCTTTGGACACATCCTATTTCTGCATTTCTAGGCAAGTAATTTATCCTTTATTTTCCTCAGTTTTCTTATATGTAAAATGAAGATGATATTAAGCACCAAACTTTCAGGGATATTATGAGGATCAAATGAGATAATATTTGTAAAGCACTTAGCACAGTACCTAGCATATAGTAATATAAATGCTCTATAGCAAAATTGACAGGATAGGCAATAGACTTCATCTGAAAGATGAGAAAGGACTAAGAACACAAATAGTAAAAGCTTATATATATATATATATATATATATATATATATATATATATTTATATTTATATCCCAAGAATATGCTTTTTGAGGATTTTACTGTATTGAGGGCTTATTACATGATGTGACTGTGCCTGCTCTATATTATACTTTGGCATCCTTGGCTAGTCCTTTTTTTGGTGTATCTAAAATTTACAGAGGGCCTCTTTCTTCATCCAGATGAAAAATTTATGTAATTGTGTTTGCTGAAATTATTCAGGAGTTGAATAACCCTGGTTTTCGAGAATACACAGAATTCAGTCTGTTGTCACAAAATTAGAAGTCTATCAGTAATTGAAGAATTATCAGATGTTTGCATAAATGAAGACAAAACTTTGACATTTTTTGTTTTTGTTAGGATCAAGAGCTAATTAGACAACAAATTCTTATTTTGTGCATCAGGTATACATTTGTTAAAAATCTTCATTCTTTTTATTTTCTTAGGAGTGAAACTAAGTAGTCTGCTTGGTAAAAAGGGAAACCTGGAAAAACTCCAGAGCTACTGGGAAGTTGGATTTTTCCTTGGTGCCAGTGTACTTGCTAATGATCACTTGAGAGTGATACAAGCTTCTGAAAAGCTTTTTAAACTGAAGACACCTGCATGGTAATCTTTACTAAGTTAATGTTCTTATATGCAACTATTTTCTTCTACACAAACTATTCTAGGCCATGTGTTACTGTATCATGTTTATTCATAGGACTGATTTGTAATTGGAGAGAGAGAGTGTGTGTGTGTGTGTGTGTGTGTATGTTTTAGTAGAATAAATGGAGACTAGAGAGAAGCTATGATGGTTATAAGAAAAATAAATATTGAGTAATACAGTTTAGATCTTCTTCAGACCCAAGTGATGTCATCCTATGCTTAATTAGGCATTTATGTCACATTTTTAAAACCACTAACAGCAAGTCTATTATTCCTAAGCACATGAATGATTATAGGACTCTTACAATTACAAATTTAATGAAATAAACACAAAGATGGAGAAAACTACAGATTATTTATAAGCTTTCTGACTCAGACTCCATGGCTTTTTTTTTCAGTATATTCCTTTATTTTTCCAGGGAATTTACCCTCAGCAATGAAATTTTCATTGCTTATTTTTGGTTAGCCTCCATTATATTTTGAGTGACACATTTTTATATTATGTTTATATTATTTTCCCTGCCTTCCTAAAGAAGTGGCTCAAATCCAACTTTCTCCTCAAGGTCTTTCCTATCTCTCCCAAACCCACTCAGCCACCTTCCAGTTTCTAAAGATTTCCCTTCCCATATTTCATTCTTCTACCCTCTGTCTCTTGAATTGTAAGCCTCTTAAGTACAGGGATTGTTTTAGCCCCTGTACTTATCACAGTGCCTGGCACATAGTAGGTACTTAATAAATTTATTGATTATAATTCATTCATGTGTGTATATATATATATATATATATATATATATATATATATATATATATATATGTGTGTGTGTGTGTGTGTGTGTGTGTGTGTTTATTCATTGGACTGACTTGTAGTTTGTGAGTATGTATGTGTGTGTAAGTGTGTGTTTAATGGAATAAATGGAGACTCTAAAGAAAAGCTATGATGAGTATAAGAAAAATTAATAAATATGTTTATTATATATATATATGAGCTATAGTCAATCAATTTAATTTATCAATTAAATTATGCTTATGGACTGATATATATATATCTCCTGTATAGATGAGAAATATACCCATCCATTTGGATTTTTTTTTTAGTGGAATTAGGTTTCATTATTCATATAGTAATGCTTAAAAAAATTATTAGGACAGAGTGGGACTATAGTTAGAGAAGGTTACTATTCTCACCTCCTATCCCAACCACTCCCCAATCCATATTTGAATTCTCATTTCAGCCATTCCTGGCATGTAATTGCCACTCAGCTCATTTGAATTAAAGATTTTGTCTCAAAGAGAGAGAAGCAGCAAGATGGAAAAAAACCACACATATTCCAACACAGATGCTGGTGCCTCAAGGCTACCTACAGGGCTCCTGGCAGGCAGAGCATTTTCTGACAGTAATGTTCTGGGGCCTCAGGTTCCAGGCACTCCTATGTTAGATTTATAAGAACAGCCATGTTTAGCAGATAGCACTCTGCAGCCTGGAATTCTGCTTTGTCTGAAGTGAAGCGAATTTCAGAACATTTTAGGAGAGTTTTTTTCTGTGATAAAACACATCTGTAGCATTTTTTCAGTTTTATGAAGTCTTTGGGTTTTTCTTATGAGGCATAAATAAAAAAAACTGGAATTCACTGAAGCCAGGTGGCTTGCCTAGGATAAGGCAGGCACTATCAGAGCCAGGTTTCAGTCTTTAAGCTCACCCTTGTCTTCCTTATACCAACCTGCATCACATATGCTAGGTTATAGAATGTGTTGATTAGTGGTAATATGGGATAGTATAGAAGCATCCCACACCAGTATAGATACTGACCCTGGAGTCTGGAGGATCTGAGCTCAAACAATGTTACCCTGGGCATGTCACTTAACCTGTGTTTGCCCCAGTTTCTTCAACTGAATAATGATAGCACCAATTTCCTAGTGTGGTTAGGAATGAGAGGAGGTAATATTTGTTTTAAAAAAAAAAAAAAAAAACAGCACAGTGCCTGGAACATAGTAGGTACAATGTAAATACTTAATCACTTCCTTTTTATAGTCAGTCTTTAATAATTTATGAATTAATTTTCCCATCTAGCTACTTATCTTGCCATCTCCCTTGTTTTCTCCCTGTCTTCCCCTGTATCCTTAGAGTTGGATAATTCACTACTTTTGGGAAAAGACCGGTATCATTGAATTCATGAAAAACTAGGATTGTAGATAGTCATAAATTAAGTTATTTAGTATTTAATTACGCATACACCTCTCATTTTCCCCCAGTAGGCCTTAAGGTCAAGGACTTTTTAATTTTTGTTTTTGTGTCCCAAGCATCTACTGGAGCCTCTGGAACATAGTAGGTTTTTGATAGATGCTGATTGAATCGATTTGAATTTTCTGACTTACAGGTACCTCAAGTCTATTGTAGAAACCATTTTGATATATAAGCATTTTATGAAACTGACTACAGAACCACATGGAGCCAAGCAAGAGCTTGTGGATTTCTGGATGGATTTCCTGGTTGAAGCCACAAAGACAGATGTGACTGTAGTTAGGTTTCCGGTAAGTAGGCTTCATGCAACTTGATTCATTTCTTCTGGTTGATTTCCCTTTAAAAAAAAAAAATTAAACTAAAAGAACTCATTTGGTGTAGCTGAATTACTACTGATTTTCTGATTTTTGTATCTTGTAACATTTATACATCTCTATCAACTGATTGTGTTTCTTGAAATTAAGATTCGTGAATAGAAAGAATCAAATGAAAACGCAGTTTAAAAATTTTCTTTTGTGCAGCTTTTTCTAGTAGTGAGGAGAAGAGAAAGAAATTTGAGTGAGCAACCGACAATGGGAGTTTATAATTTACTATAATATATTAATGCCAGCCAATACAAATATTAATTCTTGCCTTATCCCAGTTTGCACATGCCTGGATTTTAAGAGAAACCACATAGAGGAAGTGGATGGAGCACCAAGTCAAGAGGAATGAAAAATTCAAATCTGGCCTTGGGCCCTTGAAGTATCTTTGTTATCCTGGGCAAGTCACTTAACCCAAAAATTGCCTCACAAATAAATAAATAAATAAAGCTATTTTCACCCAGGCTCTGAAGGTTTTATAAAATGTTCTATGAATTCCACACTGCATGATGATGAGAGTTCCATGAAGTTAGGAATGATAACAATGTGACCTTTCTCCCCATTTCAGTGAGAGAGAGCTGACATTCTCCCTAACCTCAGTCTGAAGAGTATATGATGAGCTCACTTAGCTAGCTTGGGCTCCTAGCCTGACAACAGTTCTGGGAATCCTTCAGAAAGCTATGTTTTGTTACCATTGCAAAATAATTCAAATCTGATTGCTGGCTGTTTAGGATATGGACTAGTTCTGATGACCACATCTCTGAAATAGTTTCTTAACATATGTGTTACTTTCAAAAGGACCAATCTTTTTACATTCCACAGAGAGCCATTCCTCATGGCGAATAGTGGCTTGCAAATTTGTTAGTCCTGCTAGAGTAAATGAATTATTGGCATTAGTCTCTCTGTTTATTGTTATCTCCAAATTCAGCTTGTAATTCAACAGGATCTTGAAGGGAAAACCATTTAAGCTAAAAAAGAAATTTAATTGCCTCTCTTACCCTAGAGAGGATGCAAACTAGGAAAAGTCCCAGCTTCCAGATTGAGAACAAGCTTGCATTAGGCTGGAGCTGAATATTAGTCTGAAAGGCAGCATTCTAGCTGCAAGTGGGAATGGGTAAGGACATGTATTCAGCCCCAGGCAGAGCTCCAAGTAGCTAATATGTTGAATTGACTGCAAAGATGGGTTTCTCAGACATTGTTACACATGTCAGTAAAATGTTGTCAATTCTGATTAGTTGTGGAGCAGGTCAGTAAGAATTCATCTGAATTTTAGACTATCTCAAAAAAAATATAAGAGCCACAATATAGATATAGGCAGAATTAGAAAGATAGAGAGTAAGTTGTCTCTCTGGAGAGAATACAGTACAGTGAAACTGTCAACAAAGAAGAAAATACTGTTGTCAAAGTATTCAAACTTGTTAACCAAACTAATGCTCTCATATTGAGAAAGGAAGAGCAATGTAAACAGGGAAGATAAGAAAAATAATTGACATCAATAGAGTACTTTATGATTGACAGAGAGGGCAGGAGGAACATTAGTCAAGCTCTTACTATTTCCTGGGCACTGTACTAAACATGCAGTTACATTAAAAGAGCAAACTAGACATTTTCTGCCCTAGAAGAGCTTTATATTCTGATTAATAAGGTAAGGCAATACATAAATGGGAATGTTGGAAAGGAGGTTGGAATGAAGAGGGAAGGGACAGAAGTGCATGAAAGAGAGGGAGAGCCAACAGTGGAATCCTTGTTTTTGGTTGGGGTAGAGATGTCCAGAGAATGGAGCCATATCAAGGAGAATACAATGAGTGGTCTGGTAGCTGTTTCTAGCAAGATGAGGCAAAAAATTCACCTTTTAGAGTCAGGAGGAGCTAAGAAAGATGGGATAGTGAAACAGCAGATTTGTAACACTCTGAAATTGTGAAGAAAGCCAGAGACTGAAATTCAGGGAGGGAAAATTTGAAAGGAATCAAAGTGAAAAAAGGCCTGGGGTGAAAGAAAGCAAAGCACAGGAAGGAAATTGGAAGGTGGGTGAAAGAACTGTTGGGAGTGGTCATATAAGGGCTAAAGAGATGAGCGTAACAATTATAAGATGAGTCCTGCAGGGGAGCTGGGAACAATCACTGCTATCAAAAATGATAAATAGGATTTTACTTCCAGAAAGTAAGGAGAAGAGGGAGGATTTATAGTATAGCTCATTTATCTTTCTGCCATGGCCAACTTATCAGGCAAACTTCTCCTATAAAAAAAAAGTAAAGGGGTGCAAAGAATGTCTCATTATATAGATCATAAGAGAGACTGAACTATTTCTTTTAAAATGGGGGAAAAGGTTTTAATTGCATAAACTAGAGAGAAAAAGCATCTGGAGGCAAATTATCATCATTCCTTCTGATTAAAAGGAATTTTGAAAGGTGATATTAAGATAATAAGATGGTATCTGACAGCAGGATTTTTATATTTGAACTCTTGCTTACAACATAGGAATGGCAGGCTTCTTTTGAAAGATGGCGTGTGTCTAACAAAGGCAAGTGAAACTGTACTTATCTTGAGTCTTGCAAGTCTCATCAAAAGGGCATTAAATTGAACAGGAAGCAGGAAAAAGAAAATCCACCTTTCTATATTGAGAAACCTCAATGAAGGGATAATATGGCTACTTGTGACAGAGAAAGCAGAGCTGCTCAATTCTTGTTCTGATTTGATTTGAAAAAGAAAAATAAGTTTTGGATTAGAGAGGGAAGAAGCAGAAGGGAACTTCTGCACAAGATAAGTAGGAAGGTACTGGAAGACTACCAGGTTTTCCCATAATGAGTTTTTTTTTTTAATTATATCTTTTTATTTACAAAACATATGCATGGGTAATTTTTTCTCATTGACCCTTACAAAACCTTTTTCCAAATTTTCCCCTCCTTTCCCCATCCCCTACCCTAGATGTCAGGTAGTCCAATACAAGTTAAATATGTTAAAGTATATGTTAAATAAAATATATGTATACCTATTTATACATATATCTTGCCGCACAAGAAAAATCAGATCTAGAAAGGAAAAAAAAAAAACAAAAAAACTTGAGAAGTAAAACAAGAATGTAAGCAAACAATAATGGAAAGAGTGAAAATGCTATCCCATGATGAATTTAAAAAATAAAGAACAAAACAAAACTAGTAGATACTATAACTTAACTGTTATCTTTGATCTTTGAAAGGATCAAAGACAATAGGACAAGAAAAGATTTTTAAAAAAAACTTAATTTTTCAAAAAAGGGAAGAGAATAGACTCTGTTAACTTCAGGCCAGCGTTCTTGGCATTGATTATTGGGGAAATCATAGGGCAGATTTTTGAAAGGAATCATGGTAAACATCTCAAGAAAGGTAATAAGTAGCTGCTATTTATCAGGAACAGGTCATGTCAGCTTAATCTTATTTTTCTCTTATGTCATGTCAGCTTAATCTTGTTTTTCTCTTATGATACAGTTTCACTTACATAGATGATAGTAAGGCTTTTGACAAAATTTTTCATGTTATGTTGTATTCCCCATTAAACTGGGAATAGAGACTTTTTTTTGGTTTTGTTTTTTATTTTGGCCTTTCTTTGTATTCCTAGACACTGCTTAGCACATAATAGTTTATTAATGGAAAATAATTTTTCATGTTATTTTTATGTAAAACATGGAAAGATGTGTATCTGAAGCTAGTATTATTAGGGTGGAGTCAGAATGGATTGGGCAAGAACCAAAGAGTAATGGTCTGATGCCATCTTGAGAAGAAGGCTCCAGTGGAGTATGCTACTGATCTGTGCTTGGCTCTGTGCCACTTAGCATTTTTATTTTACTTTAGCATATTCATATTTCATAGAATAAGAAAGAGATTATACATGAACTTGCAAATCTCCGTTATATAAAACTTGGTTTTCTTTTTTGAGTAGTTAAAGAATTCAGTATGTAACCTTAAAAGCATCTGGTTTAGCATTGATTTTTTTTGCCAATTTTCCTGGTGTTTTTTTTTTTTTCCTCCCTAGGGGTAAGAAGGAAATTATCCCTAGATTTTCCTAGTTACAGATCTGGCAATGTCACTCCTTGCTCAGTAAAATCCAGTAGTTTCCTCACCTCTATGATAATACATAAAACACTTTATTTAGCTTTTAAAATACTTTTACAACCTGGGTCCAATACATCTTTCCAGTTTTAGTGTATATTACTTTATGCATCCTGCACTCCATAATTTAGACAAATTGGCCCATTTTCTATTCTTTACACAGGATACTCCTTGTCCTCTATGCCTTTCTACTAGCTATCTCCGTATTGGTATGAACTTCTTCATCTCCATCTCACCTCTTCCTTCAAAATACAGTTCACCATTTATGAGAATCCTTTCCTGATCCCCCAGCTGTTAGTTCACTCCTTTTTGAACTACTTTGTATTTATTTATACTTATTCTTTTTTCTTTTTTTTATTATTATAGCTTTTTATTTACAAGATATGCATACAATGTCAGTATTGACAATTGCATGACCTTTTGTTCCAATTTTCCCCCTCCTCCCCACCACCTCCCCTACGTGGCAGGTAGACCAATACATGTTAAATATGTTAAAGTATATGTTAAATACAATATACACGTCCATACAGTTATTTTGCTGCACAAAAAGAATCGGACTTTAAAATAGTGTACAATTAACCTTTGAAGGAAATCAAAAATGCAGCTGGACAAAAATAGAGGGATTGGGAATTCTATGTAGTGGTTCATAGTCATCTCTCCGAGTTCTTTCTCTTGGTGTAGCTGGTTCAATTCATTGCTGCTCTATTGGAACTGATTTGTTTCATCTTATTGTTGAAGAGGGCCATGTCCATCAGAATTGATCATCATATAGTGTTTTTGTTGAAGTATAAAATGATCTCCTGGTCCTTCTCATTTCACTCAGCATCAGTTCATGTAAGTCTCTTTAGGCTTTTCTGAAATTATCCTGCTGGTCATTTCTTACAGAACAGTAATATTCTATAACATTCATATACCATAATTTATTCAGCCATTCCCAATTGATGGGCATCCACTAATTTCCATATACTTAGTCTTTATTAATTTTTTGGTATTTCTATATATACTTATATTCTCATTAGAATATAAATTCCTTATATGCTCAAGAAATTTTCTGAACCTCCCAGAACTTAGTTTAAGTTAAGTAGGTGTGTGTGTATATATATGTTTAATTTTGCTATTAATTATTAACTAACTAATTAATAATGCCTATTAATTAAGTTATTTTCATTGAACTGGGAGGTTTTCAGGTAAGCTCCTTCAATCCAGTCTGTGGAAGGAACAGCTGAGACATGGGACAGAGCCCTCTTCAGGAAAAAAAAGCTCAGAAAAGCTTGAATCCATTCTATGTCTTCCTGTCTAAATATCTAAAAATTGAACTATCCTTTATCCCTATTTCTTCAGTTAAAATAATCATCATCCCATTTAGTCTTTTTCTTTCCTCCTACTGAAGCACTGTATTGATGTGGTTCAAATTACTTGGTTTTTTTTTTAGCTTTTGAGTAAAGAGATAGCTAAGATGTCAAGAACCAGCTGTATTTCATGACCTGATTTTTTCCTTAGGATTTAATTCAGTGGCTCCTTGTTCTGTACCCTCCCACATTACTAAGTTGTGGGGAAATTAGTTGCACTAAGCTTATATAGTATCACAGTGACCATGAAGTGACTGAGTTGCATTACATATGACAGCTCCCAGTTCTGAGAAAGAACAACTGTTTATCACAAGACTTTTTGACTTGTGAAGATATGACTCCAAAATTTTTTGGATGTGTGTTAACTACTCTAAGGTCAGCCTCTCCTGTGGTTAGAGTAGGAGCACTTGCTAGCCAACATTTTTGAGGACTGTAGATACTGCCATGTTCTCAGTCATTCTACTGAAAACGAGGTGTCTTAAGCTTGGAAGCACAAGGCAAAACTGCTCTTAGTAATAAGTGTAATTAGAAGAGATTCCTGTTAAGTTCAGGTTTTGTGTTTTTATTTTCTCAGTTCTCAATTCTCTTTCCTCCTTCAAAAAGTAATACCTTGGACTAATTTAGTGATGTTACCTTTGCTAAGAAAAATCTATTTACTCTAAAAAAACCAATAAGGGTTCTTTTATGTATGTTTTCCCCAGTGTGCCTTTGCTCCACTGAAAATCAACTTTTACCTTTTTCTTCCCCTATTTCAGGAATATCAAGTTAGTGGTAAACTTAGATTGACCTATAATCTAAAACCAGAAATCAGTTAACAAGCAAAATCTGTATAATGTACTTAAGATAGTTCGGTTTGGTTTTGCAGGTATATGCATGTCCTCCTTTATTTTGTTTTTTTCTCTCTCAACTGTTGGGTGGCTTATGTAACATACTTCTTGTCATTTCAAATAGTGTACAAAGGGAAAAACATTAGATAGTAATAATTTGGTCAGGTAGGCATTAAGTACTTATTAAGTACCTACTATATGCTAGATACTGTGCTAAGTTCTGAGAATACCAAAAAAAATGCAAAAGATAGTCCCTGCTCTTAAGTTTCTCACATTCCAATGGGAGAAACAACAAGCAAACAAAATGTGCAGACAAGCACAGGATGAAATAGGAAAAATTTATTCATTTTTGGCAGTTGTGATTTTTAAAAATTTTACTTTTTAATTTTATTTTCACTTTTTTTAAAATTAAAGCTTTTTAATTTTCAAAACATATGCATGGATAATTTTTCAACATTAACTCTTGTAAAACCTTGTGTTCTAATTTTTCTTTGCCTTCCCCCCACCCTCTGTTCTATATGGCAAGTAATCCAATTTTATGTTAAACATGGTAAAAATATATGTCAAAACAATATATGCATATGTATTTATATAATTAAATTGCTGCAGAAGAAAAATCAAATCCAAAAGTAAAAAAAAAAAAATGAGAAAGAAAATAAAATGCAAGCAAACACCGACAGAAAGTGTGAAAATGATATGTTGTGATCACTTTTATCTATACAAGTGATCCCATTCCATCTAGACTATCCATTACATCACTTAGATAAAGATGGTAGGAGAAAGGGATATCCTGAACTTGGGAAGAAGAGAATATTAAGGAGATCACCCTCAAGGAGAAGAAAGTGATCAGCAGTGTCAGAGGCTACAGAGAGTTTAGGTAGCATGAGTATTGAGGAAAAGCCATTGTATTTGACAATTAATGATAACTCTGGAGAGAGCAGTTGCAGTGCAGTGATGAAGATGGATAATAAGTGATTAAGGAGAAAAATTGGGACACCCATTTTAGAAGCCTTTTCTCAAGCAATTTAGCCACAAAAGGCAGAAGAAATATAGGATGGTAGTTAGTGGGGAGGAAAGAATTAAGTGGTGGTTTTTTTTTAAGGATGGGAGAAATATGGGTATGTTTATAAGCAGTAAGGAAAGAGATAGTAGGTAAGGAGAGACTAAGGCTAAGCATTAGAGTAGGGATGATGGAAGGAATAGTCTAGATGACATGGGATCACTTGTACAGATAAAAGTTACCCTTGCTTAACAATAAAGCCCCTTCACCATGTGAGATAGAAATGAAGGAGAGAGAGGCAGAAGGCATCTGAATGATAAAAGATGAGAAAAAGTGAAGAAAAGGGAATTCATAGTGAATGACATTAGTATTTTTCCCTAAAACATGAGATAGGGTTAATCAGCTTGGCGGGAAGAGGGAGAGACGTGAGAATCTTGAGAAAACATAAAAAAAAAAAGTTTATAAGAGCTACTGTGGAAAGTGAGAAGTGAATTGTTAAGAAAGGTATTACAAGGTTTGCCCAGCACCATCAAGAGCCTAGTTGAAGTTGTATAACATAAATTTGCAATGTACCCAATCAAAATGATTATTTGATTTTTCTCCACTATTGTTCAGCAGCACATATGATAGTGGGAATCATCTAAGGTAGAACCTTAGCAGGGCACAATTGGGAATATGATAACTGTAATCTTACTATTTCAATCCAAAAACAAACAAGCAAGTAAATAAATGGCAGGAAAATATCCAACATCAGCTTTATCTACTAGCAATATTTGAATTATTAATAATAGTAGCATTTGTGGTGAGAAAATCTTTGTAGCATTGAGAAGAGTTGTTTAAATCATCTATAGTGTAAATTACAAGAATATGTTGTTTAGTCAGTTTTTGTTATTTGAGAGGAATCAATTCTATTCTTTGTTGTTAATTTTTTCAATTCCAACTTAATTTCTTTTTTAAAATTTTAATTGCTTTTTATTTTATTTTTAATTTATTGAATAAAACAAGCATTTCCATCACATAGAATAATAAAAAAGATGAATACACATGAAACTGCAAATCTTTTATGTACAATTTGCCATCCCTTTTAAATATATAATAAAGTTATCAATTTCATTTCATATGTACTATCAATTCCTTTACCTTTTGTCCCCTATGTGTGATTTCTGGTGGGAAATTGAACAGGAAAAATCATTCAGGAAACTTTCTCCATTGATTTAGATTAGTACCTTTTCCATTATTTAGCATTACTTGAGACACAGAAAAAAACAAATGACTTAATTTGTTCATGATCCCACAGCAACATGTGTCAGAGGCATTATTTAAATCTAAATTGGCTTATACTCCAAACCTGGCTTTTTATTAATTATATCAGAACACATTCCTTTTCAATGCCATACATTACTGAATACTTTTAATATTACATCACTTTAGAGTAATGAGTGCTTTTAGTTATGAATAAATGCCATGCAGCATATATGCTTGAGGATATGATATTTGGATAGTATACTCATTTTACCTGAGTTTCATTCCCAGGAAGTAGGAAAGAAATAATAAATCTTTGAATTCCAAGACTTTGTTAGAGGAATAACATTTGCTTCTAGCATCTCATTGTTCATTGATTTATTTCAACTTTTTATTAATAAATCTTACTGGTAGGGTATTAATACAAGTTCTTAGGTGGCACAGTAGACTATTGGGCAGGAAGATAGGAAGACCTGCATTCAAATCTAACCTTAGATACTTAATAACTCTATGACTTTGTGTAAGCCATATAACATCCATCTGCCTCAGTTTTCTCAACTGTAAAATAGCACTTTTCTCATGAGATTATAAGGATCAAATGAGATAATGTCTGTGCTGGAAATAGTAGATGCTTAATAAATGCTTGTTCCTTTCCCTTGTACTGTAGTAATCCTTAAAATAAACAATACACTGTGTTTGTGGTTTATGGTTAGGAATAGTTTTTATAGACCATATCTTTGTATATTCAGGCTTTTTCTCTTACTCTGTACTCTTAGACCACAATGACTCATAAGTTTGGATCCCTTTATTGCCATGTCCCAAAGCCATGTGGAAGTTCTTTCCCTCCCACTTTTTATTTTAAAAAATCCTTTAGATACACTATCAATTCTAGGAAATAATGTGTTCAAAGTACTTCTTTGAATTTTGAACAGCAATGTGGGAAATAACTATTCCAATTTCCCCTGTGCCTTATGTAGACCCGTCTTTTTTTTTTTTTTTTTTAACTGTCAGTCGTGATCACTAGGTCTTTACATGAAAGCTACATCTTATCAACTCTATGAATCACATGGACACATAGATGGTGTTTTGAAATAAGATCTGTGTTGCAGACAGTGTCTCAAATACTTTCAAAGTGTGAGGTACCAGCCAGAAGGAAACGGACCATCTAAACTCCCTTTCAAAATCCAAAATAAAATATGTCATAGCCATCCTCCTGAATAGACTAAATATATCATCACATACATATATATCTATATTTGTATGGTAAGGTTTGTGAGATTAGGAACTCCTAAAATAACTAATTCTTTACAGAGTATTTTGTTTCTTTGTTTTGTGAGGTATAGATGCTTTCTCATTTTGTCTATTTTCTATCCCTTCTACCTTTTTCTTTTTTTTTTTTTGCCAAATCTACATTTCACAGAACTTCTAAATATTGTTGATCCTTTACATTTTAAAAATTTGCCCCATGTTTTTATAAAAATGTCATTAAAATATTTGACCTCTGGGTACGGATGAAAAAAACATACAGATGGTAATGTTTTTCCTCCCAAGTCTTACTTCAATGAAAATTTATTATTAAGTAGACAATAAGCATTTTATTAAGTACTTTCTATGTGCCAGGAATCATGCTAAACATTGGGAATGCAAATAAAACAAAAAAGAAGTCCCTTTCCTTAAGAAGCTTAAAGGGAAGATGGGGACAAAGTTCCCATCCAGGGAAATGGTGGTTAAGTCAATACAACTAGGTGGGAAATGTTACATGACTGGGCCGGTCCTGTTTTCCAAATAGGGGCACTTTTGGAAAACCTCACCCATGGGATGAGGGGGCCAGTATGACAGAAGGAAGTTTCAAGGTGAGAGGTGAGCTGAGTCCTGATAGTCAAATACAGATGGAGTTATCATTGAGCTTTATAGTAATTGTATAGTTCTATAATGATAAATGATAATGGCAAAAAAAAAAAAGCAAAACATCATTTACATGACACGTTAAAATTTACCAAGTACTTCATATATATTATCTCATATGATAAAATATAAAATGGAGTGTTTTTTTAGGTTGCAGTAATCAGGTATTTAAAATGATTTGTACTGAAACAGTAAGCCCCTGAAATATCATTGAATTTTTGCCTCCTAATGTTTTATATAGAAAGAGATGATATGGAAAAAATCAACAGAAAGTGGCCTTAGAATCAGAAAAATTTACAATTTTGTCTCTTTTGTATCATGTGGGTTCATTTCTTACCTCTGATACTTGTATACTATTTGTGTGATTGACAAGTCACGTAAGCCCTCAGTTCTCTAGGAAATTATCTAAGATTGTAAATTACAAAGGGAATTTTTGTAATAAGAATTGCATTGATGAAATCTCAGGTCCAGGCCAAATTCATGCATTCAGACATGTGTGTATAAGTATGTGTTTATATACATGTAATTAACAATAACAATAGCTGCTAACATTTATACATTGCTTATTATGTGCTGGGCAATGTGTGTTAAATGCTTTACAATTATTATAGTTATTACCTTCACAACAAATCCATTGACATAGGGTCTATTCATATATGTAACATACATATTTTGGTATCATATAATGGTCTTCTTGCCCATTTTTAGTTTTGTTTTTATTTCCCAAATATAAAATAAAATAATTTTGTAAAAAAAAACAAAAAACCTAATGAATGTGTGTATGTATATATATATATATATATATATATATATATATATATATATATATATACATATATATATATATATATATAATTTTGATGTACTTATATTTTAGTCTTATTATATATGACTTTCATCTGATATGATTCTCAATAAGCCACTCAATAAGTATTAATTTCTTTGTGTTATATTTACAAGGTTTTAATATTAGAACCAACAAAAATCTACCAGCCTTCCTATTTGTCTATCAACAATGAAGCTGATGAAAAAACGATATCTATTTGGCATGTGCTTCCTGATGACAAGGTAAACGACTCCATTTAATAGAATTGGACTGTTGGTTGTGAGTTTGTTTTACGGAATAATTGAGCTCCTATAACATTTTAAGTACAACCAAAAGAAAATCCTGTTCATAGCTGATAAAATTGTGCTTGAGACTCAGTTTATTTTGGCACAATCAACTAGGGTACAACCAACATTCAGTATCTTGGGATTTTGATTTGCTCCTTCTGTGATACTATGTGAACTCATGTCTTAGATTTAAAGTGTTTCCAAAGAGACCTTTTCTAAAGTACTTTTGTCTTACTTTCAGGAATATTATTTTGCATAAAGCCAATTTAAGTCTATCTTTTGGGGTCTTGCAGCCCTTTTTTCATATCCTCAATAGAACAGAGACCTCAGAACACTATAGAGATAGTAAATACCATTTCATTGTAACCAATGGCTCATATAGGTACTAAAAATAACCATATTATATCTTCCTATTTAGTTCAGGGATGATATTGTCCAATATCCTTATTTAATGTTGAATAAAGAGATCGAGTAGAGACATTTGCTCAATGTGACGCAGGTAGAAAGTATCCAAGTTTGGATCTAATTCCATTTCACAGATAAAAACATTGAGGCCCATTTAGGACTGAAACATTACTTGGTCAAGTAATTGTTGTGGTTGTTCGGTCATTTTACTTGTATTCAACTCTTAAGGAAACCTCATTGTTTTTTTTGTTTGTTTGTTTTTTTTTTTGACAAAAATCCTAGAGATGTTTGCCATTCCTTCTGTAGCTCATTTGACAGATGGGGAAACAGCTAATAAATGTCTCAGGCCATATTTGAATCTAAGAAGATGTATCATTATGACTCTAGGTTTGGCACCCTATCTAGTGTGTCACCCAGCTGCCAGAACTAGAAACCAGCATTAGGGGTTCCAGAGTTCTTTTCATTTTTCTGGGCTTGCCTGCTTTTACTAAGTGAGTATTTTCTATACATAAGTCACTATGGTAGGTCTTTCAGAACTATTGACATGATTAAAAAATTGTTCCCATGCCTGCCCTCAGAGAGCTTTAGATGCTTATTTTATTTTCCAGTTTTCTTAGCAAATTCTTTTAAAAATAGCTTTTTATTTTCAAAATATATGCATGTTTTTCACATTTACTCTTATAAAACCTTGTGTTGCAAATTTTTTCCTTCCATTCCCCCACCTCCTCCCCTAGACAGCAAGTAATCCAATATATGTTAAACATGTGTAATTCTTCTATACATATTTCCACATTTATTTTGCTGTACATGAAATATATGATTATAAAGGGAAAAAAACTGAGAAAAAATGGCTGCTTATTTAAAGAGAGTATAAAATCAACAGACTGATTTCAGAAAATCTGCAAAGAGATTTACATGAACTGATGCTAAGTGAAGCAAGTAGAACCAAGAGAACATTGTACACAGAAACAAGGTAATATAATGATCAACTGTGATGGACTTTCTTTCTTTCTTTCCTTTCTTTCTTTCTTTCTTTCTTTCTTTCTTTCTTTCTTTCTTTCTTTCTTTCTCTTTCTTTCTTTCTTTCTTTCTTTCTTTCTTTCTTCCTTCCTTCCTTCCTTCCTTCCTTCCTTCCTTCCTTCCTTCCTTCCTTTCTTTCTTTCTTTCTTTCTTTCTTTCTTTCTTTCTTTCTTTCTTTCTTTCTTTCTTTCTTTCTTTCTTTCTTTCTTTCTTTCTTTCTTTCTTTCTTTCTTTCTTTCTTTCTTTCTTTCTTTCTTTTCTTTCTTTCTTTCTTTCTCATTTTTTTCCTTTTTGATCTGATTTTTCTTGTGCAGCATGATAAATGTAGAAATATGTTTAAAAGAATTACACATGTTTAACCTACTTTGGATTCCTTGCTGAATAGGGGAGGGAGGTGGGGAGAGGGAGAAAAATTTGGAACACAAGATTTTGTAAGAGTGAATGTCGAAAACTATCTTTGCATGTATTTTGAAAAATAGAAAGCTATTTTAAAAATAAAGACAGTATCAAAGATGACTTAGGAGGGATAGCTAGATGGCATAGTGGATACAGAAGCTGCCCTGAAATCAGGAGGACTTAAATTCAAATCTGTCTCAGACATTTAACACTTCCTAGCTATGTGACCTGGGCAAGTCACTCAACTCCAATTATCTTGCTCTCCTCACCCCCCAAAAGATGAGGTGGAAAATTTGAAAGCATTGTGTTTTTATTTTTTATCACATTAATTTTTGGAGTAAGTCATTACTCTTCAGAATTATTAATTTTTGGTGGAAATCATAAGATGACATCCACCCCACTTCTTTGAGAAAACAAACAAACAAACAAACAAACACTGCACTGGAATACTCACTACCAATCAAAGATTTTAGGTATAACCTCAGGATTCACTGATACCTAATTGTCAGGTATTATAATGCTGCTGACAATTCTTCTTATTGTCACAAATCCATTCCCTGTCCCCTTTTGTAACAAATTATCTTAATCTTGCTAATATTGGGGAAAGAATTTTAAATCCATATCCTTAAAAGATCTCTTAAATGTTTTTCCATGAGTGATGTTGGTGATAGCAAACAGAGCATGTAGCAGTGGTAACCACCCAAGGCTCAAGGGAGTGTCCATTGCATTTTCATCATGATTGACTGGTATATGGAAAAAACTGGGAGAAAATATTCTTTGCACTAAATCTAAATTATTGAGAATAGATCTTTAAGATCTGCAAAACTTGATTTTCAAAAGCTTTTGAAGGGAGGCAAAGGGTAGGTTAGGTGCTGTTTATGTGTGTTTATAAACATATTTGCTTCTAGGTTTTTGTAAGCCTCTTCTTTTAACTGAGGTATCTTCCCTTCTCATTTTTACCTTATCAAATATTTCACATAAATTAATCACCTTTCTCCTGTCTAATCTAATCTTTACTGATTTTTTTTCTCATATCTCCTAGACAATTTAGAATCTCTGCCCCACAATTTAGAATGAACATTTTCCTGGATTTATGGTTTTCTATCACTTTGTTGTGTTTATGTTTTATGTGATTTCATAATAAGTTCCTTGAAAACAGGAGCCATATCTGTACCTTCTTTTAATAATAACTAAGGTCACTTCCAGCTCTAAATTTATGCTACTAGAAGCCTGCAAGTATATAGTTGTATATAGAAATATGATAGACTCTGTGAAGGTTACAAAAAGAGAGAAAGCATGGCCCCTGATTTCACAAAATTTATTCTCCAGGTATAGAGAAAAGGTGTAAACCATATCAAATCACAATAAGCAGTATAATGCAATATGTGATTCAATGTTAAATGTTCCAAGTGCTCAGGAATGTTTAAAAAAAAAAAAGGAAAATTTTAAGAATTGAATGAGTTGGAGAAAGCATCCAAGGGCTAATGGGACCTGAGCTGAGCTTTGACTGAGAGGAAATATTTAATTAGGCTGTTAGGAGAAGAGAACATAAACGACTCAGATATTGGAAGGTGTGCAAAAGCACAGAAACAGGAAAGAAGTTCATGCTCCTGGAAGAGAAGAGAATATATTTGGGGAATGGACCAGACCTAATCTGGATAGGTACATTGAGGCCAGATTGTGCTGAGATTTGAAAAGTCTGGTAAAGTAGTTTAGACTTGATGGGAAAAGATATTGGCAGTCACTGATGTGTTTGAATGGGGAAGTGTATTGGTGAAATTATTTAAAGGAAGATTAATCTGATAGGCTGGGAACAGGTAGGTGATACAGATACGTAGGCAAGCCTACAATCAGGAAGATCTGAGTTCAAATTTAGTCTCAGACACTTGCTAGTTGTATGTCCCTGGGTCACTCACTTAAATATGTTTGCCTCAATTTTTCATCTGTAAAAATGAATCAGAGAAGGAAATGGCAAAGCCAAGAAAATCCTAAGTGGAGTCAATGAAGAACTGGACAAGATTGTTAAAAAAAACTTAACAATAACAAAATCTGGAAGAAAGTTACATGATTAACTAGATTAGAATCTGGAATGAAGAATTCTGACCAGGAGTTTCCTCTAGTATTTCCTATTTGAGGGATATAAAAGCTTAAACTAGGATGGAGCCAGTAGGAAGGGGGAAAAGAATAGATGTATTTTGAAGAAAAATTGAGCAGCCTTTGAAAACTAACTGAATTTGTGGCATGGACAGAATTGTCAAATATTTACTCCAAAGTTTTGCATTTGCATGTCTGGGAAAATCATGGTGCTATGACAAAATTCAAGAGCTTTGAAGGTTATATCATTTGGAGAAAAGACGAATTTGATTTGTGACAAGTCAGTTTTGGATTGACTAAAAGGCATACATTTGGAAGTTACAAAAATCCTATTATTAAACAGACTAAAGTTATGTATGTATATGAATGAGATACTTAAAATTTTATTTTTAAATGTTTATTACCTATATGTAAGGATAGAATGAGATATGCTGTTTATAATGCACATAACAACTTTTTTGACTTAAAAAGATGCAATCCATCTAAGCTGTAAACAGAAAAATAGAAATGATAGAGACAGAAAATTGTAAGCTAAGGAGAAGAGATTTTGAGAAACTTGCATGGAAAGAGAAAAGTTATTCAAGGACACTTGGAAACAGAAAATGGGGTGAGAGAATTTAAAGTTGAAGCAAAGCCAGGAGAATGAGAGTAGCCAGGGATAATTGGAAGGAAGAAAAGGAAAAGAAAGGAAGCCAGAGTTATTTGGAAAATGAGTATCATTTCCAGCTACTTGTGAGCATTTTTTTCATCTCTCTTGGTTGGAGATTCTTTGGATTAGAAATGCAACTTTTAAAATTTGGTTGTCTTTTATAACTAAAGAGTGTTTATGTATATATTAATTTATATGTATTATTATACTTTTATATTGTTATAATTCAGAGATATAAATAGATCTATCTTTCTATCATATATAGAAAGATCACCTGGGAGCTAGGAAAGCCTGGGTCTCAGTCCTGACTCTTAAAAATACTTGTTCTAGGTAAGTTTTCTAAAATTAAATTACAGTTAAATTGCTCACTTGCATCAGTAGAGGAAATCTCCTTATCTCAGAGTTCCCAAAATTAGGGAACCCCTAACTCCAGTCCCATTCTCTGAGACAGGCTTAGGAATTTAATCTGAATCTTATGTTTTCACCATTCTTCTTTCGTAAGAGAACTGCAAGTGCAAGTCTATAGCTTTCTCTTTCTATGCTAACCACTCTATCTGTTTTAAATGTTAAAAAAAATTACTTCTTATGAATATATCTACCCTATTTCTGTCCAGTTCTTATGTGTATAGGCAGGAGGCCTCAATTGGCAGTCAGAAGGCCTTAGACAAGTGCTTGCCATTTAATTTGCTTTGTGACTTTGGGCATGTTGTCTCTACCTCTTAAACCTCAGTTTCCTTATTTATAAACTAACAAAATAATATTTGTGCTAACACCAACCATTAAGATGTGTGTAGAAACAATTCTTTGTGGTAGAGTGTAAAGAGCATTGAATTTTTTTCCTTAATAGTATTTTTTCCCAAATACATGTAAAAATAGTTTTCAACATTCATTTTTTAAGATTCTGTGTTCCAAATGTTTTCTCCCTCCCTCCTTTACCTCCTCCTCCCCAACAAACAATTTTATATAAGATATATTTTAAACATTTCACTTTACAGTCATTTAAACATATTTCCTTGTTTATCATGATGTGCAGGAAAAATCAAACCAAAAGGGGGGAAAAAGCATAAGAAAGAAAATGCAAAAAAAAATCCCAACAACAAACAAACAAACAATATTATGCTTTGATCTATATTTGGTCTCCATAATTCTCTCTCTGAATATGGGTGGCGATTTCTATCCCAAGTTTATTAGAATTGTGTTGGATCACTGTATTGCTGAGAAGTGCTAAGTCTCATATCCTATCATTATACAATTTTGCTGTTACTGTGTACAATGTTCTCCTGGTTCTGCTCAATTCATTCAGCATCATATAAGTCTTTCTAGGCTTTTCTGAAATCAGTCTGCTCATCCTTTCTTATAGAACAATAGTATTCTGTTACATGTATATATCATAACTTATTCAGACATTCCCCAACTGATAGGTATCCATTAAATTTCCAATTCCTTGGCATTGGAATTGGAAGAGCTACTACAAACATTTTTTGCACATGTGGGTCCATTTCCCTATTTTATGAATTCTTTGAGATACAGATTACACTGCTGGATCAAAATATACACAGTTTTATACCCTTTGGCCATAGTGCCAAATTGAAGAGAATTTAATTTAAAGTCAGGAGATGGGCTTGAATGTCAGTTGTGCTAGCTGTTATTTTTGTTTCTGGGAACAAATCATTTAATTTCTCTGGGCTTGCTTCCTAACTTAAAAAATGATGGGGTTGGACAGTTGAACTTTGATTGCAAAGATACCTTCTAATTCTAAATCCTATGGACTTGTGAAAAGTATATTGTAGGGGTAACCAAGTAGTATAGTGATATAGGCCCTGCACTTAGGAGAACTTGAGTTCAAATTTGATCTCAAATATTTATTAGCTGTGTGACTCTTTGTAAGTTACTTAATGCTGACTGCCTCCCCCATAAAAAGTATATTGTAAATACAAAGTACTATATAAATATGTTATTGTTCTTGCATTTGTGAAATTGTCATTTTTCTTAATTTTGGAGAAGTTACAGGGGCTGAGCAGCTGGGTAGCACAGTGGATAGAACATTGGACTTGGATTCAGGAAGACTCTTCTTTATAAATTTTTATCTAGTCTCGACACTTAGTCATTTCACCCTCTTTGCCTCAATTTATCATCTGGTAAGTGAGTTAGAGAGGGAAATGGCAAACCACTAAAGTATCTGTGCCAAGAAATCCCTAAATGGGGTTACAAAGAGTTGGATATGACTGAAAACTGAAAAAAAATGGTTCTTGGGCTATAAGATCTTGCTATAAACAATAAAGTTAAAGTTATTAACAAATATGGTCTATATCATTACTATTTTAGCTGCTCTTTGGTTCAAGTATATAAATAAAATAAATTGAGCCATTCCTACATCAGGTTTTATTAATCTTCTTGTAATAATGAAGTGACATTATTTTCTAAATCAAAGCAGAACATTCTTTTTTGCAATTTATCTGAAAATTAATTAAACCCTAAAAAACTACAACTTTGATACATTATATTAACTCACACATTAAAATAATTTCTCATTTTTTTCTTTTTAAAGCAAAGAATTAAAAATTATCTGAGTCTTTCATATTACTTTTCTCAGAAATTTCAGTCTTCGAGATTCTCATTTGTATTTACAAAATGATTGACTCATCTAGAGTGGTCAGTGGCAAAGTTAATGGAAACCCAGATCTCCAAACATTTCTTCCTTCAGTATTTCCTTGCTTCTTATAATGAATAACTCCTTTAAGTGAAGTTGTGTGTCTGTCTGTGAACAAGAAACACCTTATATCACTGTGTCACTGTGTATGTTACCTTGGTTGTGTTTATTTTGCTCTTTGTTTATAAAACATCTTTCTGTGTTTCTCAGAATTCCTCTTACTTAACATTTCTTACTTCACAATCAGATTTCATTATATATATATATGTCTTATTTTATTTTCCTTAACCATTCATTAATTTATGGGTGCCTACCTTATTTATTTATTTGCTATAATATCTTTATTGCTACCTACATGCTGCTATGAATGCACTTGTATTCTTTCTCATTTGCTTAAAGATATATGGCCAGAAATGAATTCAGTGCATCAAAGGGAAAGCTTCATAAGAGCTCTCGCTCCTTGAAGGACTTTTGGGGGGTCTTTTTACTTTGGTTCCTCAAAAAACACTAAGTATAGGGGCAGCTAGATGGCATAGTAGATAGACTACCAGACCTGGGTCGGGAAGACCTGATTTCAAGTCCAGCCTCAGACACTTAACAGTTATTAGCTGGGACAAGTCAACTCCAATTGCCTCTCAAATAAAAACCCTAAAACAAACACTAAATAATTTTGATGGTCAGTAAAATAGTCTCTTCACTAAACACCTTTACTCATTTCCTTTTTGTGATTCTCTGGAGCAGAGTAGGAGGTGGGGTGGTGCAGAGAACCCTGCACTAAGAATCCAAGATACCCAGGTCCTAATCTCAGATTCATAATTTATGTGTTCATGGATAAAATCTAATTATCCTTCATTTTCAGTTTCCTCACTTAAAAATATGCTCAATCCTTTTAAAAAGGAAGTTGCTAATTTTCTCAAAAATGAGTGCTTGGCTGTTTTGATATTGTAAGGAGATGCATACATACATACATATACATAAATGCATGCATACATATATATAATATATACCTACACACTCATACACATATACATGCATTGCATTTGTGCATGTGTTGTATAAATCATATTAAAATCATATATAGCAAGTTGAAAGGCAGTGTATATATATATACATATATATGTGTATATATATATACATATATATATATACATATATATATGTGTGTATATATATATATATATATATATATATATATATATATATATATATATATATATATATAAAATATATGGGGAGCTGGTACCAGAGCCAGAAAAAACTGGGTTCAACTCTCATTTCTGACATATAACACTCCTGGTGACCTGGGGAAATCATTTATCTCAGTGCTGTGAGTGATTCTCTAAGACTATAAATTGAAAAAAATGTTCCAACTTGAATTGGTAGTAGTGGTGTGATATCAAAACTAATTCCCTTTATCACTGAAATCAGAGGAATAGCTTCTGCCATTATTCCAAGTTGCTATTTATGACATGATGTTATATAGCCAAGATTCTGATCATATTTATCAATTTTTGCATAATGGTTGAAAACAGGTAAAAAAACACTTAATTCAATTACCTAGCCATTTATTATTGAGTGCCTAGTATTACTATATAAAGTACTGTTGTTAAATATAAAGGCAAAATAGAGAGTCATAAACCTCAGAATTGGAGAAAATTATTTAGTCATTTCTTTTTAAAAATGCAATCGATATTGTGTTGTTATGGAGCCACTGTAAAACTAAATTTTCTTTGCTTTGCTTCTCCCTGAAATTCTGTGGTCAGTAATTGCAAGGATATATTTCCATTTTCAACAGAATGATAAAATGAAAGAAAAAAAAGAATTTTAATCATAACATCAAATAAGTAGCAAAAATCACTGGAAAATATTACTCACCAAATTTTAAAATTTGCCACATGGAGAAATGGAAAAAGCTTTGTTAGGTCTGAGGTCTTGTCCTACTGCTGTCTACTGACTTTGGGGCCCTTAACCCCTTTCTGCATCAGTTTTCTCATGAGAAAAAATTAGAGGGTTGAAGTAGCTGATTTTACGTGTGTACACAGTATACATGTATATATGGGGAGTGTGTGGAAAGAGAGATTCCCTATTATGTTTATGACTTTATGATTCTGTGGCTTTTGAAGCTCTCATGGTTTATCCATTTTAGGGATTTCCCATTCTCTTTAATTCAGTCATCTTTCTTTTTCTTTACAGGAACATTAAGAACAAAGACTATTTCTTATACATTTTTAGATTTCCCCAACATTTAACACAGTACTCTGTACCTATTGAGGGATTAATAAATAGCTGTAAAATTGAACTGAATAAAATGAAGTAAAAAACCTCAGAAATTTGGCTGTTTGATAGTTTAGTAAAGAAAATAGTTCTGAACCAGTGTAGACCCTCATGGTCTTCCTTATCCATTACTTGGTCAGAAAGCAGTCACCTGCTTGATCTCTGAATTTTGTTATCTAGGATAAGCTCAAGTTTATCTCCCTGTTTATTTTAAAATTCCTGAGTCAGGGTTATGTTACAGCTGAATTTGCTGTTATATTGTCTTTGTGACCCAGGCATAAGCACAAACCATTTCATGGATGTGAGAATATATTAAAAATAGCAATTTACATAAATAGCACTTGAAACTCTGTACAATGATTTCCCATGACAACCTTGTATGCAAAGCAAATATTTTTAACCCTATTTTACAGATCATGAACAAAGCATATATTATTATCCCCATTTTACAGATGAGGTGACTGAAACTCAGAAAAAATTAGGTGACTTACCCTTCTACTCACTCTAAGCTGAGCTTAGAATGCTGATTTCTTGAATTCAATTTGAATCCTCTTTCTACTGCAGTCCTACTTTCAGTGCTGTTGTCACTATAGCTATATTTTATTATAACATATGGGAACAGTAAATTTCACTGAAACGTGTGCGTGTTTTGTATCTCAAAAAATAATGTAAAGGCTATTTATAACAAGGAAACAGTCTTGTAAATTTCCCTGATATATGTATGGATTTTGTATCTTTTAAAAAGAAATAATGTAAAGGTTTTATATTATAACAAATGTGAGCAAATCTGGTAAATTTCTTTGAGGCATGAATGGATTTTATATCCTTTTTAAAAAATTATATATTTAGAGAGAGATCTACTTATATACCTATATAAATATATATATGTATTTATATATGTAATTCACAAGTCTATTTTGCTTGTCTTTAAAATATCAAGTACACACATTGATTACATGATATTTATTTCCTAAGATTTAAAATTGCATTAGAAAATTTAATTTTATATCCTTTTAATCTTTTGATATTGATTTAATCAGAGCAATAGTTGTACCCTCTGGTTTTCACTTTGCTTTTTTGCTTTTATTTTTGAGGGATCCTATTTTAAAGGATTAAAAAAAAGTCATTATTGTGGACCCCGAGAAAGTGCATCCTCAAAGGATGATGACTCAGTACTTCAAAACTCATTAAAGACCACATTCAAATGAGAGCTATGATTCTCAAAAGGAAAATATCCATGCCTTTAATGTTTGGATTTCTTTTAATTTTCCAGAATAGTAGTTTTTTTTTCCCTTCAAAAATTTTTTCCAAAAAAGTGCTATGTTACATTTTGAAAATTGAGCGTTAGAATTTTATGGTACCTTGTCCTGGGTGCTTTTGAAAACTGCTCTAGTTCTTAGGTCACCAAATAATTGTTTAGCATAACAACTATAACCTCACTGACCTGAGAGAGTCCATTCAGAATCCATCCAGAGGCACTAAATTTATTCCTAGAGAAGTATTTGTGTACACGAGGACCCTGGTTAGTACTGGCAGTAATAACTTGGATGGTACTCTGTAGCATTTGGGTAGAAATAGGACATGGTCCCACTCAGCTCTGTCATCACCTCTCTTCTACTTTGTCCCAGGCTCAAAAGATTTTACTTTTATATTTAACATAACTGTGTATATCCTACAAAAGATAACAAGCATGTTTTGCTTCATAATATCCTTGTTTTAGATTAGTTTTTTTTTCTTTTTTTAACTTTTTTTTTCTCTTTTGATCCTTCTACGTATTTTAGAAAGGTATTCACGAGTGGAATTTTAGTGCAACTTCCGTCAGGGGAGTAAGGTAAGTTTTGTTTAATGTTTTGTTAAGAGATGTATTTCTGGCATGTCTTTTTGGAGATCAGTCATAAATGCAATGAATGCAAAGAACTTCACTCAATTTTCTGGTAATGGAAGCTGACCAATGCTGTTCAGTCTTATCATCTTAATTTTGAAGATAATTGAGGTGACCATTGGAGAAAGTAGAGTATTTCTAGCTATGTAACACTGGGTAATTTTCAATATCTGTTTGCCTCAGATGCTTCATCTGCAAAATGGGAATAATAATAGCACTGTCCTTCCAGAGTTGTTGTGAGGATCAAATGAGATAATACTTGCAAAGCACAATACAAATCCTGACACATAACAAGTATAAATCTTAATAAGCAGCATATTAGTATACATAAATGTTAGCAATTATAATTATTATTTATTTAAAGATATGTTTGCAATAATAATTTTACTCTTAGAAGTAGATGTAAAATCAGTCACTATCAAAAATAAGGCAATGCGGAATGGAGGTGAAAACTTGCTATAGAAAACAAAAATATTAAAGAATGAACTAATTTTAATCAATCAACCAATATTTAATATCTCAAGACATAAATGTAGTTGGACAGAAAGCCAGCCTTAAAGCCAGGAAGACCTGAATTCAAGTTCTATTTCTAATACATATCAGCTCTATGACCTTACACCAATCATATAACTTCTCATTTGCCTAGGCACCTCTTTAAGACTTTATGAGGCATAGTGGATAGAATATTGGACTTCTATTTGAATCAGTAAGACCTGCCTCAGATACTGAGTATGTTACACTAAGCAAGACTTTGACTTGACTCAGTTTACTTATTTATAAAACAGATATAACAAGAGCACCTACTTCCCAGGATTGTTATGAGACAAATGTGATAATATTTGTAAATCCCCTTGCAAAATTTAAAGAGTTATATCAAGTATAGGAAACCTTTTTGTTTTTCTGCCTGGGATCATTTGGATATTTATAACATCTTTTGTAGGCCATAAAAAATGACCAACTTGTTGAACTCAAGCAGTGGGAGGTTATACCTAGCTTTTAGCTCATCATTGCCTGTGATTGCCTTAGCAAATGATTTCACAGGCCTTAGAAGGCCCATAAACTAGATATTTCCTATCCTGGGTTATATGTGTTATGTATTATTAATATTAAGACTATTCTTTGGATCTATGCCATGAATCAGGCTTGTAGATAAAACCACCCTATATTTAGAGAGAGGCAAGGTAGTTTAGCAGAATGACAACTAATTTTGTCAAGGCAAATGTTGAAAAAGATACAAATCTTGCCTTTGTCATTATTTCTTTGCTCTCAAACAGGTGACAATCTCTCTGGAATTTGGTTTGGTCATCTTTGAAATATAGGTGATAGACTCAATTGTACTCTCTTCCAGTTCTAATTTTATGAATAAAGTTCTTTTAGTACTCTCATACTTAAATATTTATCTCTCTTCTCCCCTACCACTCAAGACGATTTAGGTTCAAGGTACATCTGTCCTTTAGCCAATGACAAATGTTGTCAGAATAAAGGCACAATATATTTAACATTCAGTAATTTCTACTAGTTAACCTCTAAGTGAAGGTAGAATTCCGTGGATAAAAAGCCTGACATTAGAGTCTCAAAAGACCTAACGTCAAGCCTTACCTTTGATACTTTGAGCTTTGTGACCATAAATCAGTCATTTATCTTCTCTGCATCCTAGTCAGCTGTTAGCTATGTAGATGTTGCTGGTAAATATTGATGGAGCAAGTTTCCATGCAGAGTGTCCCATAACAATGAAATCAGAGAGCCAGGCCACATTTAGTAATCTTCTTCAACTATTGGGTCATTAATGGTTAATTGTTATTGTTCAGTGATTTCAGTCACATATGATACTTTAAACCTCATTTGGGATTCTCTTGGCAAAGGAACTGAGTTCTGCCATTTTCTTTCCCAGCTAATTTTATAAATGAGGAGACTGAAATAAGCAGGGTTAAGTGACTTACCCAGAGTCACACTGCTAGTAAGTATCTGAGGCTAGCTCTGAACTCAGGAAGATAAGACTTTTTTGATCTTCCCAGAAAAAAATAAAAAGGCTCTCCCTCCTCAGTTTCCTGGAACCCTTTGTCTTGATCTCTCCTTTGCTAGCTTATTATCCCTGTCTTACGTTACTCTGGTTTGGATATGGGTTGTATGCTTTTTCCCTCCAATAAGTTTCTTCTTGTAATATCCCAAGGTAAGGACCTGTGTAATTTGTAAATGTTTTAAAATTTGTTCACAGTGATTTATGTATATTAGGCATGTAATGACTATAGCTGAAAATATAATTATTGTGGGATACTAGAAGAATCTGTCAATCAACATTAGCTCAGATTTAGTTTTTCAGTCTTCAGATTTAGTCCTAGGATTATGGTAGACCTGGAAGGAACCTTAGAGGCTTATAAGTACAAAACTTTCATTTTATAATTGAAGAAAATTAGTTACAGGCAGGCTAAAGAACTAGCCCCCTGATCATACAACTACTGTATGGCTCAGGTGAGATTTGAACTTGTATTCTTCAGATTTAAAGTCCATTATTCTCTCTATTATGATATGTTGCTTCTCAGTCTGTAAATGTTGTACTCCTAATTCAATTTAAGGCACATATCTTAGGCAATAAATAATGTGAAGGATATTAAAGAATCCAATCCTCCTTCATTGTATTTATTTTCTATGGAATCCATTTCCAAGTTTATTTTTTATTTTTTGTTGTTCGGTCATTTCAGTCATGTCTAGCTCTTCATGACCCCATTTGTGGTTTTCTTGGCAAAGATAATGGAATGATTTGTCATTTCCTTCTCCAGCTCATATGATAGATGAAAAACTGAGGTAAACAGATTAAGTGACTTGCCCAGGGTGACACAGCTAGGAAGCATCTGAACTCCTATAGGAGAGTTCGGCCAGATCAGCTTTGCTTCCCCTATCAGTCCATAGCTCATCTTATTTATTTCACTTGTATTTTCTAAACCATGTCCTAGTAGACTTTGTTTCTTTTAAATCATTTTACCACCTGCCAAAAAACCACTTGACCACTTCCTTCTATCAACAATCCCTCAAGGACAGCATCACTAGACAATCACCAAGTATTAGCACATGGCTACATACTACCGAACAATACTTCTCTCCTTCTGCCAAACTGTGAGAATGCAAGTCTATAGTAATTCACTGCCCAAACATGAGGTTGTAGGATTGGAGTCAGTGTGTTGAACACTTTTATTATTGCTACATGGAAAATGTCATCTTAAAAAACATCCACAGTATTGGTGAATTTTGTTCTTTTTTGAAACTAAATTGGGCTTTAGTGTAAATTGTGTTTATCTCTATCTGAGTCCCTAGGTATCTACTAGGTGGTATTTCCTTAACTAACAACTATTTTATTGTTTCAGTATTTCAAAGTTTGAGGAACGATGCTGCTTTTTATACGTGCTTCACAACTCGGATGATTTTCAAATCTATTTCTGTACAGAACTTCACTGCAAAAAGTACGTACTAATCATCATCTTGAAGAGGAATAAAATGAAATTATTACCTGATCATTATTTTCTTTTAATGAATGAACTGTAGTCTCTGTTGAAAGTTTCCAATTGTGCAATTTGTTTGTATGAGTTAATACTATTTAATTATGTTCTTTTTTCCTCAGTCATTTAATTTTTGCACTCTTTAGTACATCAAACATTATGGGTAAGCATAATTCTTCCCACAAAGATAACATTAATTTGAGCTTTATTGGTTATTTTACAGGATTTATCTCATTTTAAGTGTGGTCACTGTCATTTTTATTATCAAAGTTGTCTTTCCTAAATACCTTTTTAAATATCAACACTCATATTCCCTCATTAATGAGACAGAGCACTGGTTCAGATAATTTTTAAAAAATCATTTCTTTTTAATTAGTCAAAAATCAGTACATAATTTTTTTCAGCTGATTTACCCTTCTAAAATTTGTTTTGCTTAGATAGATAATTAAAATAGCTTCTATTCCCTGATCATAAAGAGATTGAGCATATGTTAGGAATAGAAGCTGTATAATAGAGGCCAGCTGATTTAAAAATTTGGGATGAATAACTCAGGTTATCAAGATCTGACTGCATAGTGTATAGTTGTAATTATATTTGCATATATATTTATATATATTAAAGCTATAATTTTAAGTTTTTCTTTAATCTTGTGCAATGCATAGCTACAAGATTATAAGAAATTTAGCAAATTTATTTGTTTTTAATTTGTAGAAAATTTTATTTGTTGGAAATTTATATATTTCCTACTTTATATTTAATAAATATAAAAGGATATTTGTAGGGAATTAACAAATTTGTTTATTTATATTTCTATTTATATTTCAATTCTAAAGGCTTATTATTTGTTTAAGATATAAGAATGGAAATGTAAAGAAACGTTAAATTCAGATAACATTTTCGTTTGCTTATATCTCTATTAAGACAGAGATCCTTTGATTAGACAGAACAATTTTAAAATAGAAGTGTGACCAGGAAAAAAAAAATCCATGTATTAATTGCTCATAACTCCTGTTGACATATTCATGAACACAAAAATTTTACATAAGATACATCAGTCATGATATAATTAATTTTAAAGCCAACCTCAGTGAAACTTTAGTACTTTTATACTATTCTTTCTCTTTATTAAATGCTATTTCTTTTGCATTTTTCTCTTGCATGACATACAACTACTACTAACTCTTTGCTGACATCAAAGAATGCTCTGACAGGGGCAGCTAGGTGGCCACAGTGGATAGAGCACCAGCCCTGAAGTCAGGATGACCTGAACTCAAATCTGGTCTCAGACACTACACTTCCTAGCTGTGCGACCCTAGGCAAGTCACTTAACCCCAGGAGAAAAAAAAAGAATGCTTTGATAGAGACTAGATTGTAGACCTTTAAAAACTCCTAACAGATCTAGAGGGAAGGAAAAATCCGTCTCAAAATACCTTTAAGTAAAAGCCAAGTTGATTCATTTGTTGGGGAATTGATCATCTTGATTTTGTTGTTTTTCATAGAATAGATTAAGGATATATATACAGAAAACTTTCTCTGCTCCCTTCCTCCTTATCTGACATATTCAGATATTGTTCCTCCCTTTTCTCTGCTTCACAGTCTGAGAGAAGGTAGGTAGGTGTTATAGTGGATACAGTAGCAGTCCTAAAGTCAGGAAGACTCATCTTTGTAAGTTCAAATCCAACCACTTAATAGCTATGTGACCCTGAACAAGTCACTTAACTGTTTGCCTCAGTTTCCTCATCTGTAAAAATGAACTGCAGAAGGAAATGGCAAATCATTCTGGTATCTTTGCCAAGAAAACCACAAATGAGGAGTTGGACATAAATAAAAAAACAACTGGACAATAGTAACAGTCTGAGATGATTAGCCCCAGCCTCTAGCTTAGACCAAATGCACAACATGCCCTCGAATTCATTTCCTCCCATTTTCAACAGATTGCTTCTATAATCATTCCCAGTCTTTTATCTTCATTATCTCTTCATTCCTTACAAAAATATCCCAGTCTGGCATATTCTTCAAGAAAAAAGAAACCCTCACATGATTTGATCATATCATTAGTTATCATGGTATAGTTCTCTCTTTCTCAACTAAATTCTTTGAGAAAATCATCTATGATTGATGCTTCCACTTCCTCTCATTTTACTTTCTTCTGAACTCATTATAATCTGACTTCTGACTTCATCATTCAACTGAAAGTTTCTCTTCCAAAGGTACTAATGATCTCTTCATTTCCAAGACTACTGGTCTTTTTTCTGTCATCATCCTACTTGACATTTTCTTTTCATAACTATATGACCTTATCTCTTTTCATAACATTGTTCTTCCCTGATTTCCATATCTGTCTAACTACTCTTCAGTCTCCATTGCTGAATCTTCATCTATATTATCATCATCCCTACAATATGAAGATCCCTCAAGACTGTCCTGGGTCCCTTTCTCTTTTTGAACTGTACTATTTTATTTGGTGATCTCATCATTTCCCATGAGTTGTTATCATCTTTATAGAAATGATTTTTAAATCTATACATTCATCCTTAATTTGTCACCTAGAGGGATCTTCCCCTCTTGGTGCTACTACTTTCCACTCTGAGATTACTTTACCTTTGTCCTATGAGTATCTTGTACATGCCTTTTTATTTATTTCTTGTCTTTGCTATTATAATGTGATTTCCTTGAGGAGAGGGTCCCTATCTTTGGCTTTTTTTGTATAGGCACTTAGCATAGTGCCTATTATATACTTGCCTTTTGACTAACTACATTGTCTATTGATATTCTTTTTCTGCTTTCCTGACTTTGTACCAGGATAGGGAAATCTTCCTGCACCTCCATATTCTTCTTTTTTAGTCAATGGACCTATGATTCCAATTCCTTGCTAATAAAAATGCACTGCTATAAATCATTTAGCATATATAGGGCCTCTTTTTCTTTGAAGTCTTTGATTGAGATTTGACTAACTGTACACTCTTAGGTTTCAAAGAGGTTGATATTTTAGTCATTTTATAAATCCAAATAGCTTTCCATAATGGTTGGACTATTCCACAGCTCCATGTATCACTATGCCTCTTTCTACAAGCCCTCTAATACAGAGCCTGTCCATCTGTTGTCATCTTTAGCAATTTGCTGAGAATGAAGTAAAATCTCTGAGTTTGTTCACAGCTTTTCAACTGATCTTGGATCTTCATCCCTTTGTAACTTTCTTCTTAATGAGAAAATTTCAGTAGTCTATGAAGAAATGCTCCACACTGCAAAACATGTATGATTGTGTGGAAGCAAGTCAAGTGCCAGATGTTGTAGTCTTATGTGTTCCCACCCCACCCTGAATTAGATGACCCTTTAAGATTGATCATCATCTTTCTTCTTAATAGCTTACATGATTCAATAATTCTTGCTAGCTACAAAAACCTACTACTCAATCAAAGCAGATTACTAATTTTATTTTTATGAGTCATCATTTTTCTGAATTATATTTCTTCCAATGTGTTGGACCATGCTATCCTCAATAGTCTTTGCCCGAGAAATCACTAAAGCAAAGCATGCTTGTCTTAGAATGAGAAGTGACTTTTTTTTCCATTTAGACCTACTTACATGCCAATTTTCCTGTATTCATTTTCACATTTCTCAGTATATGCCTTTTCTGAAATGTAAAGAAATGGCAGCACAGATCATCTATCCCAGAAGATAATTATATGCGTTATATCCCACTTTTTGTGTACTCTAAAATGCTGTGGAATAAGTCTGTGTGTAGCACTTTTGTGCACTATAAAGTACTTTGGAATAAGGTGGTTTTGTGAAAAATTTCAGAGAAAATGCTACAACATAGAAGAAACTGTTAACTTTTTGAAAATCACATCTTCTTTTTGTTAGACACAATATTAGCTACTTATTGTGTATTGATGTCATATTGACCTTTATTGCAAAGTTTATTTTTTTATGTCTATATTCCCATTTTCATTTCAGGTTTTTTGAAATGGTGAATACTATTACTGAAGAAAAGGGGAAAAGTACAGAAGAAGGGGAATGTGATAGTGATTCTTTGGAGGTAATGTTTACAATTGTTTTAGCTTCTCAAAAATTGATATTTGTAAAGTTGGTCATTTAAATCTCAACTAAACTTTTTTGAGGGAGAAAAAAACAAATCTTTCAAAAAAAAATCTGGGATAGGTAGGTGGCATCATGGATAAGGTCCTGGAGTCAGGAGGATCTGAGTTCAAATTTGGCCTCTGACATTTAATGGCTATGTGACCCTAGGCAAGTCACTTAATCTTGATTACCTCAAAAAAAATATCTGAAAGATTCTGGCAAATTTATCTCCCTTGCAAGTTTAAAAATTTTTTTTTCTTCTTCTGAAAATTCAAAAACCAAGATAAACATGGTGGTCAACTAAATGAATCTTTTGCACTATTTATTGCAAATTAAATTTAATTAATTAGCTTATTATTATTAGTTTAATTTTCTATTGGATTCATGAACTATAGTTTCTTGCAAATGATAATTTTTTCATTGGCTATGTTTATGTCCTCAGAGGCTAACTAACAAAGCACTTAGCACATAGTAGAGGGATAATGAATAATTGTTGATTGATTTTCATCTGATATGAAAATGGAGGATGGTTCATTGAAGAATACTTATTACCCACATCTTTGCAGCAGCAGCAGCAGCAGCAGCAACATCAATTATCAGTGACACATATGGGCAAATGTATGTGCACACACACACATACACAGGGAGAAAGAGAAAGACAGAGAGAGGGAAAGACAGAGACAGGAAGATAGAAAGAGAAATGTTTCACTCTTCCAACCTTTATCTCAGTTTATATGCCACAGTGATGGAATTCAAAATGATATATGGAGCTATGTGACTGACATTAAGTAGAAACATATACTACTAATTAATACTACTGATTAATCTTCAAAAGTCTCCTATATTTCTGACATTTGGAGTCATAACCCATTGTGAGTTCATCTCTTTGGAAAAGTCTAATGTGAGGAATTGTACAAAGTGTAGCATAGTAACAGCTCAGTAATTTGGCATTTTGTGGAGAGCTTAAAATATTTTGAATAAGCAGACTTTTTAGATAACTGAAATTTAAGTCTTGAATGCAAAACTTCCAAATTTTCAGCAATTATAGTTCCTAGACTTTCTGAAAATACAGACTTTTGAGAGGCAGCAAACTGTGACAATAGAAAGTGACCTAAGCCTATCATTATAATTACAGTTACCACAAAAGATTGTGTGGTTTAGTGGAAATGTTATTCATTCCCTTCCCCTCCCCCCCTCTCCAATTGTACTGGAAGTTGTCACCTACATTTCATTCCTGGAGTTGTACTGGCCAGTTCTGTGTCTTTAGCAAGTCCTCTAATTATTTTAGTTGTCTCATTTATTAAAAGAAAGGGCTTGATTGTGCAATAAAAATCCCTTCCATCACTGAAACTATGTATTTTTTCCCTAAGTTATTGATACAAAAGTAACATTGGGGGAAATGGTCATTGGTCCTAGGATGGATCTTAGAATTTGCATCCTTGGAATCAGATCTGGGGGGGAGGGTTGGGAGAAGAAGATAAAGAATGAATAGAGAAGGAATAGGAGTTGAGCCATTTAGTTTTGGAAAGAACTTCTGAAACAAAGTCCTTTCTAGATAAAGAATGGTCTGATCTATAGAATAGCTAATACAGAATCACAGATGAGAGTCATTTACTTCTTGCTCACAAAGATGGAATGAACAGCATGCAGTAGTGTGATCTCCTAGGTAAAGTAACTAGGTTTCTTTCCTGCACAATTAATTATTGACTCAGAGGCTGAGCAGCCTTTTTTCATTTGATTTTCTTGTCTTCCATAGGAAAAAAAAATAGCTCTTTCACTGTTATCATGGCCTTAGCTGCCCCGTGGCATTATTTTTCTTCCATAATGAGTACAGTGGACCTAAGGCATTGTACCCTCTTGTTAACTCATAAGATCTCTTCTGTCTTTGTTTTACTGGTGTGTTGATGATATGGAAGAGGACTATACCCAGAGGGATAATGGGAGCCATCCCTTGCTCGCTATGGCCAAATTGTTTCATTTTTCATCGTGACCATTTATGCCCCAGAGATCTTGACTACACATCAGGCTTTGATGTATTACATTGTTGATTGTCTAGACTCAAGAAAGTGGACTTTAAAAAGTAAACTTAAAAGTTTAAAGTAAACTTAAAAGCATGTGTGTACTTTTTGTTTTCTGAAGAACCTGGTTGTTAAACATTTACTATCACATCCCTGAATTGTTCTGTAAACATTGTTTGAACTCAGCAAGAAAACTCAAGGAATGATGTCATCAACAGTTTGTAGGCCTGGTAACTGGAGGTTAATAATAATAATAGAACACATTTATATAATGCCTGAAGGTTTACAGACTGCTCTATTTCAAATAATCATTTGAGCTTCTCACCCCTCACCATTTCAATATTATGTGATAGAGTATTTTAGAGAAGTTCAAAGGAGAAACCTGTGACTCAAAGAATTTATAGAAACCTGCCTCACTGCCAAGAAAAAGATAGTATTTCTAGTTTCAGGATATCAGAACAGAATATTAATGTTTGACTTTGAACAGAATTCTAGGTATTGGCAATATTGATACAATGCATCTTTTGTGAGACAAGTTGAAATTCATTTATAGAACCATCATGATAAATCAACTCTTCTGAAATCTCTTTCAATAGTAACATTTCTTATGTATATTATCTAGCTAAAAAGATTGATTCTGTAAACATTGGCAAGTAAGAATATAACAACAATTCATATTTATTAGTGCTTTAAGATTGACAAAATATTTTCTACAATAGTACAAGTATCATCTCCATTTTACAGAGGAATAAATTGAGGCCAAAATCTTTTACCTGGGTTCAAGAAGTAGTAATAGGGTTAGGATTTGAATCCAGGTTTTCCAGCTTCAAGCCCTAGTACTCTTTCCGTTACAGAATTGTTTTCCAAATAGTAGTAATATCCATCACCAGACTATGTTTCCTCCAATGAATTTTATTTGATATCTAACAATGGAATAGCTTTACTTTCCTCAAGTAATCCTGGATTTTTCAAATGTCCTTTCCCTTAATCTACAGAAAAATGATGATATAATGCAAAAACAAACAAACAAAACACAACAGCAACAGCAACAAAAACAGCACAATCCTCTGCTAACCATCTATGCATTAATTTGTGCCCTGTAAACAGTATACATATGAAATGTCTTGAGAGCCGGCAGTATTTATATATGACATGAACTGTTGGATCTTTTTTTTTTGTTTGTTTGTTTTCTTAAGCTTGATTCTCCCCAATTCCCAAAGGTATTTGATTCTTTGAAGCCTTCTAGGATAGAAGATGGAAGCATCATTATCACAACAGATAATCAGTTTTTAATCAGCATAGTCAGAATCATTTCTGTAATGGTGGCTGAGAGGTGGTGTTACTTCCTGGGGAAAAGTTCATTTCTTAAAGTGCAAGATGATTTCAAAAGCAAAATCCCAGATTTGGGGGAGAGCTAGATGGGGAGGATGTCCAGGGTGTAGATACTAACAATTGGAAATGATGATCAGGAAGCATAGATTTAAAACTGGAAGAGACTTTTGAGGTGCCTTTAAAAGCGATTGAAATTGTAAGACCCAAAAGACTGAATATGCTGACCCAACATTTTGGTTCATAGAAGGAACTAAACTTTATCCATATGGTCAGTGTTGCTATAAATTAAACCAGAAGACATAAAGAACTTACAAGGGGGGCAGCTAGGTGGCGCAGTGGATAGAGCACCAGCCCTGAATTCATGAGGACCCGAGTTCTAATGTGGTCTCAGACACTTAACACATCCTAGTTGTGTGACCCTGTGTAAGTCACTTAACCCCAGCAGGGGGGAGAAGAACTTACAAGCAGGTGGAAAGCTGGCTCCCAGGTTTTTCTCAGAGGGATGATGAAGGGTGATAGAGATGGTTTTATTGTATGCCCCAAGATATTAAGAAACATCATTTCATGGGACACTTGCCTTGTCATGCTCATGAAGCAGTGCAAGTATGTACAATCCTGAGAAGATCATTACAATGAATCAAAAATTTGATGTATAAAATACGCAAGAAACTGTTAAAATTTTATGAAGCTAACATTCAGTCCCAATGAATAAATGAATCTGTCAGATGAATAAATAGTTTTTAAAGGAAAAAACAAACATTGTTAATGCCTTTTGAAAAATGCTCAATTTAGATGACTTATACCCTCATCACTCATTAAATTATCAAAAATATTTAAATGCTATTAAGGCAATGTTAGAAGTTATGGAGAAGCAAATACACATTCTTTGCTGATGGGATTATAAACTAATGGACTATTTTTTAAAAAAAAATTCACTTGAACAAAACATTTATTAAAAACTATATATAAGCATTGTGCTAGGCATAGGGGATAGACAACAAAAGCCTGTCCCTGTCTCCTTAAAGATCTTAAATTCTATCTGGAAGTATTAAGCAATATGTAGTAAAAGTTACAAGTACTCTTTGACCCAGTAATTGAGTAAAATATATTTGTGTGTATGTATATATATATGTATATATATATATATATATAGAGAGAGAGAGAGAGAGAGAGAGAGAGAGATCATAAAAAAAAAAGATTTTTTTTTTCAGAACTTTTTATAAACAGCATAATTTGTAATGATAAAAAAAAAAAAGCCCAGTTCGTTTAGCAGCTAAAGTGTTTCAGCAGTAGGGGAAATACCTAAACAAATTATATTATGTCAGGATGTGAAGTACTAATTAAGATAGACAAATATGAAAAAATTATAAGAGGTGTAAGGATTTTTATAAAATAATGCAAATTGCAAAAAGCATAACTAGATTAGAGAAAATACTAATTGTAGACATATATTAAAAGTAAATGAGAATGAAGAAATCTTATACATATTTAAAGGAAATAGATAAGTTCTTCTAACATTTGATGTATTGAAATTCATCTGAATGTAAGCAGTTTAAAAGAAAATTTAATAAAGTGTATTGATATTGAATATGAGGGCTTATTGTAGTGATCTTATTGTCTATGATAGCAGAAGAATCATGTTTAGATTCTACTATCTTACCATCTAGAGAAGTGTCAGCACCTTTAGAAGACAGGGATGTTGGAGATGGTATATGTTCTAGTGTTTTTTGCATTGATGATAGCAGCCTTTTAGGTTCCTTGACAAAAAATAAGTAAAACTAGAACAGGCCAGTTGGCTGGGAAGTATGTCTTTGGTTTCTATTTGAATCATCTAGGATATGGTCAACAGTGAGCAAAGATTAACTAAATAGTTCTATAAAATACACATTTTGAAACTTATCTCTCTAGTTGTAACTTGTAAAATTTTTATGGAAATAAGAGATTAAAGTTTATATTTCTTCTTGTTTTTAATATTTAGGTTTCTTTCAAGCAGTAAAATAGTTTTATATGTAAGAATTGGTACAAAGTGTACCAGAGTACTTCTAATATACCTCACTTTTCTCTTATCTGAGAGAAATGTTCCCCATTTATCTAGCATTTATATGTCACTTTAAGGATTGTAAAGCACTAAAAAGGTCAGCTGACTCATCCAGGGTCACACAGTATCTAAGATGAACTTCAACTAAAATCTTTATTACTCCAATTCAGCAGCTTTTTTTCTAAATAAAAAATCCATATTATCAATGTTGCATAAGAAAACACAGACCCTCTTCCCCCCCCTCCCAAAAAACAAGTATAATATATATAATATATAAGAAAATATGTTTAATTTGCATTCAGACTTCATTGGTTTCTCTATCTGGAGGTGTATACATTTTTCATCATGGATTCTTTGGAATTGTCTTGAACAGAGTAGTTAATTCTTTTACAGTTGATCATCCTTACATTGTTGCTTTTCTGGTTTCATTCACTTTACTTTGCATCAGTTTGTGTTAGTCTTCTGGTTTTTCTGAGAACATCCTGTTCATTATTTCCTATAGTACAATAGTATTCCATCACAATCATATGCCAAAAATTGTCCAGCCATTACCCAATTAATGGTCATTGCCTCAACGTCTGATTCTTTTCCACCACAAAAAGAGCTGTTCTGAATATTTTTGTACAGATAAATTCTTTTCCCTTTTCTCTGATCTCTTTGGGATATAGTAGTATTTCTAGGCCAATGAGTATGTGCAGTTTTATATCCCTTTAAACATAGTTTCAAATGGTTTTCCGGAATGATTGGACTTGTTTTTTTTGTGTGTGTGTGTGTTGTTTTTTTTTAATTCACTTTCATTTTTAAAAAATTATCAGTTGCCTACTATATGTAAAACTCTATGCTAAGATACAGTAAAACCCCTCTCACCCCTCAAAAAAGGATCTCTGTTTTCAAAAAGGTTTTCTTACATTCTACTTCTTGTTGATCAGAATCAGGAATTTAACATTTAACAAGTTTGAGCATGACCCTAGAAAATCTGCATATTAATATACTCACTTCATTAAACCTCTGATAAAACAAGGTGATGTTTTGCTTTTATAAAATTTGGCTTGATCAGTATGGTTTCAGTATTTCAAATGATGTGGATCATAGCATGATTATCAGTAGAAACTTCTGTTTTCTATTGATTTTCATTTTTGTTAATTTATGTGTCATTGATATTCTCCTTATGGATGAAATGAAAATGGCAAATATAGAAAACAATTTAAAACTTAAGAGATTAGTACTCTATATATGCACATGCCCTAAAAAATAAAAAGCAAAAACTGAACTACCCACCAATGGGTTCTGTTCTTTAAAGCAGGTAATTTCACTATAATTTATTTTTCACAAACACCCTTTTCGCCTAGCAACAACAAGCTTCCCTAGTGTCCCATTTCTCTAAATGCCCTTTAAAACATCTGTTTAATACCTAAAGCTGAAAATTGCATCTGAGCTTTGTAAACACTTTGCGCATCATTTGGTCCTGCTACTGCACAACAGACTAATCAAAACTTTCTGAAACATTCTCTTCAGAGAGAACCTCGCTTTTTCTACCTCTGCATTGAGGAATATTGTGAGGGAGTTTTTTTTAATTTTCCTACTCACTGGGAAATAAAAGATAATTTTACTTTGAAACTGCATAAATGAATGAAAAAGCACATATTAAGCCCTTGCTATGTGTCTAGTCACATTGGAATTGTTATTTATCTAATCTTCTATTAAGGTGTATCATTATATCATCAGAGACTCTCCACAGGTTATTATGGTCTTTTCCAGTTGATATCCTTTAGATTTCTATCACCATCCTTCCCTTATCTCCTTTCTCTCAGCTATCCCATTCTTTCTTCTTCCAGAATTCTTAATGTCTCATCTGTGAAATATCTGAGAATACATTCAAGACACAAAGTAAATTTCCCACTGCTACTCAAACCTGAAACCAATATTTGTGTTTTGTTGATATGGGGAATTTGATAGACATAGCAGTGTTCCAGATGTCATTAATTAAGTAGAATCAGAATGGGCTCCTCATCAGCTTTGTGATTACTGGTGATCATTTTCAATGTTCTCTATGAAGCAGATAGGTGGTCTTTTCTCTCATTCTCTACACTTGCCAGGCAGAAGTTTTGTCTTAATGATTTTTGCCCTAAATGGTAATTTTTCTCAGTTCCTTTATTTCTGTTCATGAAACAATTCCTTCTCCCCTCATGTCTATGTGTCTCTGTCTCTCTTTGTCTCTGTCTCGCTATCTCTGTCTGTCTCTCTCTCTCTCTCTCTTCCTCTCTCTCTCCCTCTTTTTTTCTTTTTCCATGGAAAGAAAAAAAGTTTCTTCCTGTCTTCCCAATGTATCTAGAAGAAAAACAGCCACTCATGATATAAGTATGGCCATATATAAGTATGACGCTGAGTATGACCAATAAGAGAGATTGTTATTTCTCTCTATTATGTAGAAAGAAGATCATCTTTTCCTTTTTATACATCGCTTCTCCTCCCACTGGGCATACATTTGGTTGGAAGCCAGGTAGAGAAGCTGACAGAAGGTCTGTTGGACAGGTTTGTGCACAGCCTTCTGCCAACCTGCATGTTTCTTAGCAGGATTTGCTGCTTAGAGTGAGGAACAAAAAGGAAGGTGTTTTTCACATTTGTTTCGACATTTACAAGTTTTATTTCTTTTCTAATAATTTGTATTAATGGCTAAAGATCTAGATTTTATGTCAAGACCTGGGTTCAAGCTTTTAAGGCAGCTGGTTGCTGCAATGGAAACAGTACTGGGACTGTAGTCACAAAGACCTGAGTTCAAATCCAGCCTCAAAAACTTGCCAGCTCTGGGACAGTGGACAAGTCACTTAACTTCTGATTGCCTCAGTTTCTTCATTGGTAAAATGAAGATGATAATAGCACTTATTTCCCTATCTTATTGTGAGGGTCAAATGAGATTAATAATTGTAAAGTACACTTAGCATAGTAAGGGCTATATGAATGTTAACTATTGTTATTATTTCTAAAGCACTTTGCCAACCTTAAAAGTTTTTTATGGATTGTAGTTACTTTATTGTTCTACTTGTGATCACCTACTAAGTGTCTGACCACTAGCACATTGCCAGACTTTTGTGTTTATCTGTCATTCTTTGAGTGGCTCATCCTTATCAGGCTGTTTGTTATTCATACCCAAAGTTTCCTTTCTCCTATGAAATCCTAGGCCAAAACAAAGGTATTACAATGTATTTCAAAGATTTTATCTATTTGGTTATATTGACTTATGTCTTTATCAACTTGGAATAAGTAGGGGCATACACTACTTCTGCCAAGCACAATACAATCAATGGAAGGAATATTAACTCCTAAGGAACAAGATCCAAATCCTGCCTCTGATATTTTCCTGGTTTCATATAGCTTCAGATAAGTCGCCCAACCTTCTTGGATTTCTGGATCCTCATTTGTAAAATGAAGAATTTAGATTAGATCTGTACTCCCAAATTTTGTTTGGTTTGATTTTTCCCAAGATCATAGGCAATGAGCATCAGAAGTAGTATTCAAAGCCAGGTTCTATGATTGTAATTCCAAAAGATTGTCTACTACACTTGCCTCTCTTCATATGGACTATTTGTGTCTAACCTATGGTAAAATGTTCCAAACTTGTATTGATCTGATCAGCCATGTTTGGATGCACTGTAATGGAGTAATTTTTTAACTTTAATGTAGTAAAGTCATTTTGGTCCTCCAAAAATAAAGGACAGCAACCAGCTAGCCTGCATCTTGCTTTCACTATGGGCATCTTAGCAAAGCTTCATTAACATTGTGCTTTTACTTTTTGGGAAATCATTGCTCCTTTCTTGTGATGATCTTCTTTCCAGCAATATTACTATCACTACCACCACCAATAATAATTGCTATTACTTCTAACAACTGCTCCTATTAATAATAACAATAACACTGCACTCCTACTACCACTACAACTACTACCACCATTAATAGTAATAAAAAATAATAATAGCTACCATTTATATAATGTCTACCATGTGCTGCTACTGTGCTTTAGGGGCTTTAGCCCCTCTTTCTAACCTAATGGAGTACATGTTAAGAAAGCACATAAACAAATGGATTCATTTCCCTCTTTCGAGACTTAGTTGCATTATATAATGACAGACCGATTTGATATCCACATTATTTGCTAACCTATGGCTATCCAAATAAAATTTGTTCCATGTTCTGTCTTTATTCCTTCTTTCATTGTCTGCTTTTTTACCCTCTCTTATCATTTCCTGTTTGTTCACTAGTATGCCTATTATCTGTTGTTATTCTCCAGTTTTCCTCCACCCTTTTTTAGGGAGAACACTTTTATTCTCTTTTTACTCATTCTTATATAATAAAAATTTTGGGGAATAATATATAAAGATAGAAGCAAACAGATGCATAAAAATCATTTACCTATGGTGATTGGGATATTTATCTCTAGCCTGTCTTGCTAAGTTTGTCATTAATGAATTTTATCTCATGTTCAGATTGTGTAGGTTTCTGTACCTAATAGAAATATGCTTTTGTTATTTTTTGTTCCTGAGGAAAATTAAATTGCAGTCCCTTGTCCAGAGCTTGTATATTCTTCAGTCACTCGTTATCCACCTTAATGTGGTAAGATAGGGATGGGGAAGAGGGCATATTCTTAACTACAGTGGTAAACTGAAGTGCCCTCCCTTTTTGATATCTTTTTCTTTTTGGTATAACATTCATTTCTAAATATAGCTACCACCTTTCCTACTCCATGTAGTGAACTTTTCCACATGCACACACATACATATTAGAAAGAAACTTATATATGTACTTGTATATGTAATATGTATACATGTTTGTGTGTACACATAAGAATGTTTACTGGATGGGGTTAGAAGAACAATCATATTTGGAAATGAATGTCAAGAAAAAGGGGCTAGATGAGTATATATATACATTTAAGTATAAGGGGACCCAGTTGTCAAAGAAAGAACATATATCTGTGTGTATGTGTGTGTATATTCATCATGTACTTCCAGAAAGAAGCTCACCAAATCATCTAGGCCAATGGAGTCCTCATATTTCTTCCAAATGTAGGGCAGGACCCTCTATCCTGCTTTCTCAGAAGCAGTTTCTTCCCACACCCCATATGTAGGGCAAAGCATATTTCACATAATGATAATAGAATTAGTTTACTGGAGAAGATATGAGGGGTCTAGAAAACATTGCTAAATGTTATGAAGTTTTGGGGTAATGAAACTGACAATTTTAGGATCCCAGGTAGAAACAGTCAATCAATATTCAAGCACTGAGATTATGCATCAGGCACAGTTTTCAGCATCCAATGATATGAAAAGAGACTAAGGACAATCCTTCTTACAATCTAATAACTTGTGTGTATATGTCCATGTATTCACATTGATAAAATATGTTTATATTTTGGTTGGTTGCTTGGTCTGAGGAAATCCTATGGCTACCTTCTAACATCTCCAACGATACCACAGTCACTGATATTTACAGGAAGATCTGTAATTTCTTCAGCTGGGCTAGGAAGTTATATCTCTCCCTGAAGATTCCATGCTTTTGATTTAAGTTGCCAAAAGAGAAGGCTCCTCTTAAGACTATTGTCCTCTTGGTATTGGCTCATTTATTCTTCTCCATATCTCCCTTGAGGAAAAGTATACTTATTTCCTTTGTATTTTGTTACTCTCCTGAACCAGAGAGAGGATCATGTTTTTTAATTCTGTTCAAGATGTGTTTTCTAATACTAATGTGCCAGGGGTAGGCATGCATTTGTTCAAAAGACTGCATCTTAATTTTTAGACAATGCAAATTGTTTCTAGGTAATTCCTTTTAGATACTGGAATCCAGGGGTAAATAATATAGAATCTCAAGTTGCCATACTTAGAGGAGCAAGAATTATCACATTTTATCCTAAGATTAGCTAACTTCTCAAAACAGTCCTAGAAATACATGTTCTGAATATGGTGCTCCCAATTGCCCTGCTCACTGGATAGAATTATGCATTATATGTCCAGGTAAGTAGAATGCCAAATGTGTTTTGATTTTCTTTGTTAAAAAGTTTCCATTTGGGGACATTTTCTGATCTCTTCTTTTTTCCCAAATCTATTCTTCAAACTTCTCTATTCATGCAAAACTTTACTATGGAGGTTTTTAAGTACAGATTTTTCCTGACAGAGTATCAGTTACTTTGAGAGTCCCCAAAGATCTTAGAGAGGAAGAGAATTCATAATAACAGAGTGTTTCTTAAATGAAAGTCAAAATGGGCCTTTGGGGTAGAAATCAATTACATAGGCTTTTAGACTTACAAATGGATTGAATTTTTTTGTCAAGAAGCACAATGTAATTCTCTAGTTCATACTTTTCTATTAAAATATAACTGTTCTTTGGGAGTATACATATCAATGGGCATAAGTTGCTATGATGGTCTCAAAAATATGTGTATTTATGTATACATATTTGCATATATACATATGCATATGTGTATGTATGTATATAGGGGGAAGGTATATATTGGTATGCCAGTCACTCTTTGATTACTAGATTCTATAGATCTTGTATTGGAACTGCCCTTATGATATTTTCTTTTTGACTTTCAGTTTCTCTTGTTAATGCTATGTTGCAATGCAAGTTTTAAATGAAAACTTTTTAAAATGTGATATTAAAATATTTAATAATACATACATTGAACCTTCTTTTTTTTCTTTTTAGTATGACTATGAATATGATGAAAATGGTGACAGAGTCATTTTAGGGAAGGGCACTTATGGTATAGTTTATGCTGGACGTGACCTGAGCAATCAAGTCAGAATTGCTATTAAAGAAATCCCTGAGCGAGATAGCAGGTACAGTAATTGTGATTAATCAGTTCTCTTTTCTAAAGAATCTGAGACTTTTGACCAAAAAACAAAAATAAAATACTGGGCAGTCTGATTAACCTTTGTCTTTCTGAAAAGTCTGCTGTTTGTTAGCTGTTTCAGATGTACCATATTTACCTAAATACAATCCACTAGTTTTTCCCTCTCTATTAAACTGTCTTACATATTCTATGTGAGTTAATGAGTATGTATATGTATGTGTGCATGTGTGAATTTGTATGTATGATACAAGTGTGCATCTTATGGAGAAATTAAGACTAAACTATGAAAGTAACAGACAACAAAAATGAATAAAACATCATTATTTGAGTTGAAAGAAATATAAAAGTCTTTCACAGTAAATATATATTTTATGTTAATTTTGTAAAATTATTCTTCATTATATCTATATGCCTTTCTTTCTCTATTAGGTGTCACAGTAGATAAAATGTTGGGCCTGGAGTCAAGAAGACTCATCTTTATGAGTTCAAATCTGGCTTCAAACATATACTTGCTAAACCCCAAGCAACTCACTTAATCTTGTTTGCCTCAGTTTCCTCATCTGTCAAATAAACTAGAGAAAGAAATAGCAAACCACTCCAGTAATTTTGCCAAGAAAATTCTAAATGGGGGGGACAGCTAGGTGGCGCAGGAGATAGAACATCAGCCCTGAATTCAGGAGGACCCAAGTTCAAATCTGGTCCCAGACACTTAACACTTCCTAGCTGTGTGACCCTGGGCAAGTCACTTAACCCCAGCCTCAGGGGGGGGGGGGAAGAAAATTCTAAATGGCATCATGAAGACTCAGTCACTCCTGAAATGACTGAATAACAACAAAATATACATTTATAGTTTTCTTTGAAAATAGATCTCATTTTAGAAGAATGGCCTCTTTGAGTCAGTATGGTATAGTTGCCCTATTGTGATTATTTTTACTCTTTTTTGTTCTTTATAGTAGTATTTATTTTACATTTTACATTTCCTTTAAATATGAAATAATGTATTCATTCTTGATAAAGTGAAAAAAATTTGTATTTTTGAATGATACAATTCTTAATGGTAAGAAGTGATTTTATAAAGATAGTATACTTGAGTATATAAAAAACTGGCCTCACTCTCTTCAACAATAAGATGATTCAAACCAATTCCAATTGTTCAGTGATGAAGAGAGCCATCTACATCCAGAGAGAGGACCATGGGAACTGAGTATGGACCACAACATAGTATTCGCTCTTTCTGTTGTCATTTGCTTGCATTTTGTTTTCTTTCTCAGTTTTTTTTTTCATTCTTGATCTGATTTTTCTTGTTCAAAAAGATAACTATATAACTATGTATACACATATTAGATTTAACATATATTTTAACATATTTAACATGTATTGAACTACCTGCCAATTGGGGAGGGAGTGGGGTGAAGGAGGGAAAAATTCGGAACAAAAGGTTTTGCAAGGTCAATGTTGAAAAAATTACCCATGCATATGTTTTGTAAATAAAAAGCTTTAATAAAATAAAAAAAAGAAAAGAAAATTGACCTCAAATTCAGGACAACCAAAGGTCAAGTAACACTTCTGACACATAATTGGCTGGGTGGACAAAGCACAGTATCCCAGGCAACTTTCTCTGGCTATAATTTGTAGAACAGTCACTGTTCTACATTGGGAGTTTCTTCATTCAGAGTTCCTTATATCATAAAAATCACAAGTCTAGACTAAAAATGTATGTAAGGTTGTCACATTTATTAAGTATTCTCTTAGGCTAAGCAGATAAAATGTGTTTAGGGAGAGAAAGGACAGATTTGTTCAAAACTCTTGAAACACATTATTACTCTATTTCCACTGACAGTGGCTAATAATTAGAATATAATACTTAAAGTGTTCATTGTTACCCAAACTTTGTAATAATCTGGAAATACTTTCTAAACCACTGCTATCCAAGGATATGCTCCTGCCTGATCATATGTGTACATACACACATTTGCCCAAAGGATCTTGACAAAATAATAGCTTATCCCATTGATATTTTAAATAAATTAATTAAATATTTTAAATATTTACAATTCCCAATGGAACATGCTGGGAATTGTATGTAACTCTTCTCTATTAAAACTAAGTGCCTGAAGGGTTAATAAAGGAAATTTCTTATACTTTGCTGTGGTTTTTTTTGTTTGTTTGTTTGTTTTTGTTTTGTTTTTTTACTATGCTATACTATACTTTCTTATGGTAGATTATAGAGAAACTTACTGTCGTGTTAGTAAGCTATTCAGCACAAAAACATATTTATGTGCTTTAAAGAGGTTTGTTGTGCCATTTATAAGAGAGTTATAATTGGCTATTAATAATGCAAAAATTAAACAATCACTGTGTAGTTGGGTAGCATTATCTATCCTGAAAGAAATTGTCTTTGCAAAAATAGCTGAGGAAAATCGTTTCCATATGAGCTCTCTTTACGTACGGAAAGGCTTTTGAGAACTTTTGAGTCTGATCTCCATTGTAAATACAGATTAACTGCACGCCTTGAGCACACATCTTTGGGACATGTGCCTAGATCAGGCTATTTTGAGTATTACCTTCAATAACAACTAAAAAAGTGGATTTAATTACCAAATATCAATTTAGTTAGCTTCTAGCATAGTGCACGCTTGACATTTAAAAAGTTCTCAATAATCATCATCATCATGTATAATAATTATACAACAAATAATTATATATTATTAATGATAAACTGAATTCCAAAACCAAATGGATATTACTATTCTGGATTACCTGAAGTTTTGTTTTATCTGTAGCACTGCTTTCCTCAGCTAATTGAGAGTTGATTATAGTGTAATTACATTCAGTTTTCTCATATCTCCAGACAGAGACAGTTTCTGATTTTATCTTTTAAACAAAAGACATAGTGATAGTACATTTCAAACTCATAGAATGTTCAAACTGAAATAAAATTTGGAAATCCAATCTAAACCTGTAATTTTCAGGTGGAAAATAAGATAATAAAAGATGAAACAATTTAACTAATGTCACACAGAGTTGCAGGAATGGGATATTACTAACCCAGATTCCTTCATTCATAATCTGTAATTCTTTTTTTCTGTGCCATATTGCCTTTTTTAGGAACAGAGGAAATATTTAATAAGATGTAAGATCATTTTTCTCAATCTTTTTTATATTTATAATCATCCACTTTCTTTGCCTTGAATGATTGAAAAAAAAATCTGTCATCCCAAGACCATAATATTAAATATATATTACTTGATGTTCTACATCTGGTCAGATAACATGAAATGATGATAAATTGGCTCTTATAAATACAAAGTGATTAAAAGAGGATTCCTGGTTTACATAAGGTTTTGAACATTTCTTAGAAATTTCTCTGACAACAGAGATATCACTCTCTTCTGGCTTTAAGGGATGTTCTTTTTTTTTTTTTTTTCTTTTTATTAATTTTATAATTATAAATTTTTGACAGTATATATGTATGAGTAATTTTTTATAATATTATCCCTTGTATTCATTTTTCCAAATTTTCCCCTCCCTCCCTCTACTCCCTCCCCTAGATGACAGGCAATATAAGGGATATTCTAATGTAGTAAAGAGGAGTTCTGTCTTTTTATCATTTAGCAAACTTGGGGTTTAATTAATGCTAAATTAAATTAAGGGCCTGAGTTCAAATTCATCTTCAGACATTTGCTAGCTTTGTGACCTCAGCCAAGTCACTTAGCCCTGTTTTGCCTCAAAAAAAAAAAAAAAGAAAGAAAGAAAGCTAGAAAGAAAGAAAAAAATCAATATATTGGAAGTGTTCTGTGTACTTGCTCCATCCATGCATTTGTTCCACCTCCTACTCACCCTCTTTGTAGAATAGACAACATTTGTCACTGAACTATCTCTGAGGGATCTTAGGAATGTCAGTGAAATAGCCACAGTTAATTGTCTCCATGGAGATAAGCGCAATGTAAATGTAAATATAAAATAGCATTCTTGTGCAACATTAGTAGCATTCAGTCTTAAATGTAGCATGATAGTTGAGGGCCATTACTTGAGATATTAATGATTCATCTTGTTCTTACCCTCTTCTGTCCTTGTTGTAGGGAGAATTATATTAGGATTCAGTATTTCCAGCTGCATAACACTGACTTAAAGAATAATTATAGAGAAATGTAAAAAAAAAAAAAATTTTATGCCTCCACGTAGCCAGAAGAGGTGGATAAGGGGGTACAGTGAATAAAGCTCTACATCTCAAATAGACAGAGCTCAAATTGATCCTCAGATGCTTATTAACTATATGAACTTAAACAAATCACTTAACCTCTGCCTCAGTTTTATTGTCTGTAAAATGGAGATAACAATAACACCTACTTCTTTAGTTGTAATAATAAAATGACGATAATATCTTAAAGTATTTTGCAAACCTTAAAGTGCTAAATAAATGCTAGTTATTAGTATAATTATTAATTATTACTACAAAATAGCTGATGAGTCGAAGTTTCAAAGTGAAGTTAATAGTTGCTTTCAGGCCAGCACTATTAAGATTTGTAAAAAATGTTATTTTAAGTAAGTATGTATTTGGATTATAATCCTCAATTAGCAGCTTTAGTTTTGTAGCCAAACCAGAAAATCAAGAACAAAACTTAGAAGGACATGTGACTGGACAGTGAGAACAATATTATTCCCTGACTGATTACTGGATATTTTTTACTTTTAGAGAAACTTATTGTTTATGATTTCTGCCACTCAATAGTCCCACATAAATGAAATGCATTAATATATGCATTTTCTATACATTGGCCTACCAAGGAATTGTGAAGTCTTTTAAAAGTAGTGAATTCCAAAGATGATTAGTGTGAATGGAAAAGAGCCTATATGTTTATAGCACCTCTCTTCGTTAATTAATAGCAAAGAACCAGAAATTCCAGGGATGCCCAGCAATTGGATAAAAATTGAACAAGTTGCGGTACTATACAATTAGAAATGATGAGCTCAGTGATCTTAGAAAAACATGGAAAAACCTTGTACATAATACTGAAGAGCAAAATAAGTAGAACCAAGAGAATATTGCGTATAGTAACAGCAATCTTGTTTTAAGAACAACTTTGAGTGACTAAGTAATTTTGACCATTGTAATTGCAAAAGATCTATGCTATCTGCATCCAGAGAAAGAACTAATAAATGGAAATATTTATAGAATGATTTTACATATATAGATACGTGTGTGTTTTGTTTTGTGTCTAATGATGGCCATCTCAGGGGGAAAGAGAAGAAAAAGAAAATAAGAAATTTACATGATTTTCTTATATATCTGAAAGAAATAGTAAGTTATGCATGGTAGTGTGAAGGTCCAGGCTAGCTCCTCTTAAGGGCTCAGAATAAGTCCTTGTCAGGATAAGCCAAAGTCCTTGCTCTACATTGTGGACGCCAAAATGTAAAGGTCCAGAATTGTAAAGTCCGATCGTCTTTAAGTTATCCTTGGGGACTGCTGTCTCAACTCAATCTCCCAGCCAGACTCTCTCCTTCCAGCCTGCCATCCCAACTCTGTCCCAGAGTAGACTACTCTCCAGACCCAATGCTGCCCTCTTTTATCTTCACAGAGATTGTAGTGAGAACTCAATGGGGCTTATGAGAAACACTTCAACCAATGAACTTGCTCCCTCAGAATTCCAAAGGTGTAAATTCCCTTTAAAGGCCCGAACCAAAGGTGTGAATTCTGAGCCAGAGAACTGTCCAGACAACCTGAGTTCTCACCTTGTAATCCTAACATGGTAGATTAGCAGTTTTATGTGCAGTCATCTTTTTATTGTATTATGTTATGGAAATATTTATTATTCCATAAATTTAAAATAAAATAATTTTTTGAAAAAAATAAGTGAATTCCTAATACAATGTTGGTAGAATTGTGAGCAGATCTAACTATTTTGGCGAGCAATTTGGAATTATGCTCAAAGATTTATCAAACTGTGCATACCCTTTGACCTGGCAGTGTTTCTACTGAGCTTATATCCCAAAGAGATCATAAAGAAGGGAAAGGGGACTCACATGTGCAGAAATGTTTATGGCAGCCCTTTTTGGGAAACTGGAAACTGAGTGTGTGCCTATTAGTTGGAGAATGGTTGAATAAGTTATGGTATACATGGTATATAAATGGTATGGAATATTATAGTTCTATAAAAAATGATAAGCAGGATAATTTCAGAGAGGTCTTGAGAGATTTATATGAACATTATAATGCTAAGTGAAATGAGCAGAAACAGGACATTATTGTACATAGCAACAGCAATATTATATGATGATTAATTTTGATGGACGTGGCTCTCTTCAACAATGAGATGATTCAAACCAGTTCCAATCCTCTTGTGATCAAAAGAGCCATTTATACTCAGAAAGAAGACTGTGGGAACTAAATGTGATTCACAACATAGCATTCTCACTCTTTTTGTTGTTGTTGTTTACTTGCATTTTATTTTCTTCATCATTTTTTTCTGGTTTGATTTGATTTTTCTTGTACAGCAAGATAATATTTCTACCATGTTTAACATATATTGGACTACTTGCCATCTAGAGGAGGGGGTGGAAAAAGGGGAGGGCAAACTGGAATACAAGGTTTTGCAAATGCTAATGTTGCAGAATTATCCATGCATATGTTTTGAAAAATAAAAAGCTTTAATAAAAATAGAAAAATTAAGTGAATTTTCATTTAATACACTTTACACCTTTAGATAGCCTCAGTACAAGGGAAAAAATGATTTCTCAGACTCTACCCAGATGTCTGAGACTTTTTTACCTTTTTCCCTCTCTTAAATAGAGAGATATACTAATTATACAGCATGTACTTTCAAATATGTCATACATTTGTGTACACATATTTATTGCCTTGTGATTTATATGTGAACATTATTACCAAATCCTTAAGAAAACATAAAGGTGTTTTTCATTGTTTGTTTTGGGACTAGAGTCCATAAATTTTTATTAAATACATTGGCATAAATAAAAACTTCCTTCTATCAACAGTCTCCTGAAACTTTTAATGTCAACACCACTACTACTTTGGGATTCCTCCTAAATCTACATGAAAAGGATATAATGACCTCATTTGAGAATATTAGGATTTAGTTCTCTAGTTTACAGATTTAATTGTCATTCAAAATCCATAGACTATAAGTCTATTAAAGATATTTTCTCTCATTGTTGTTTTCTATATTTTGATTACTTCCAGATATTCCCAGCCTTTACATGAGGAAATAGCATTACATAAGCATCTGAAACACAAAAATATTGTCCAGTATCTGGGTTCATTCAGTGAGAATGGCTTCATTAAAATTTTCATGGAACAGGTTCCAGGAGGTAAGAACTTCTCTTTCCCCATTATTATTATTTTTTTATTTTGAAGAATAGTAATAAAAAGTTTCTAGAAGCATGTGATCATTTCAGAAAAATTATGATCTGATTTTATAGTTAGATAAAAGGCTTGAAAGGAAAAATGATCAATTAAACTGATTGGCAGAAAATAAGTTTGAACTTTTTTGATTGTAAATTATTCAAAATATGGTTGATATCACAAATTAAGGAAACTTTTTTTTTCTTTTAATTCCTACAGGAAAAAAAAGACTACTTTTCTTCTCTGCTCTTCTTTTTCACTGTATTGTCTTGAATTCTGTTTTTAAATTTTTTTAAAAACTCCTGTAATTAATAAATATCATCAGAGATACTTTCATCCCAAATTATTATTTATCTTCTGATGTTCATCTGTTGTTATCCTTGATTTTAGAAACAACTGGGTCTTCTTTAATTAGAAGGGAATTCAGACAAAAAGCCCTTTTGAAAAATGCACAATGAACAAGGATATCAACAAATATGAAGGATCACCAGAACTAGTAATAATAAAGGGATACATTTCCCTCAGCCCTCCACCCCTCACCCCTACTCTTCACCCAGCAGCAAGCTTAACTGAAGATTTTATCTTGAGTAGATACAGTAATTCCTGACTGCCTTTGGTAGACTGTCTTCCATGCCTCCTTGGAGTTCTAGTTCAGAAAGAGTCAGCAAACACCTTGTACCTTAGACTTTTCCTCAAGCCCTATGACTCATAAACCTTTCTCCTGAAATATTTTTCATTAATCAATATTACTTAATCCATATCTTTATTCCTATAATCTATTAGGCTCTAGATAAGTCTCTCTTTTCTGAAGGAACTAGGTACTCCTCTCCAGCCCTATTCCTACTCCCTCGCTTGCATTTTGATGTCTCTTTAAACATCCTTGTTTCCCGGGTAAATCAGCTTCCTTAACTCCCATGCTCTTCAACTTCATCCCATTTAATTTACCAACAGGGGCACTGAAGAAATAGTAGGAGGAAGTGTTGAGAGAGAAAAAAAAAGAAAAAAGAATATCCAGAGTAGTCTTAGAGGATACACATATGTATGAAAGATAGATTGATTGATGATCAAGTAAAGGAATAGACAAAGGTAGGAAAAGAACCAGGAGAAAGGCATTAGGGAAACCAAGAAAAAAAAAAAACCCAAAAAACATTCAGATAGAGGAGATAGTTACTTAGATAACTGTTGGTATCTCAAAAATATAACTTACTATCTTTTCCTTTAAACTCTTCCTTCCTCTACATATTTATATATCTGTTAGTGAAATTCATCAGTTGCGTTAGATGTAATGATTACTCCCAGATCTATGTATTTAATGATTATTTTGTTATTTAATGATCACTTTATGATTACTTTCTGATCTATGTATTTAAACTCTTTGTAGCCTTTTGAATTCCAATCCAACATCACCAGTGGCCTATTGGACATTTTGAATTGGGTATACCTATAGAGACCTCAAACTTAATAAATCTAAAGCAACTCATTATCTTTCTCCACCAAATCTAAAGCAACTCATTATCTTTCTCACACCAAGGGTGTGAAAGCACCACCATTTTTTAGACTACCAGATTTAGAATCTCAGAGCCATATTGGACTACTTACTGACTTTCTCTTGCTTCCCATATCCAAGGCATGGCCAAATCCTACCAATTTTCTTTCTAGAACATCTCTTGCATACATCCCTTTATCTTCATTCTCATTTTATAATTATCCTAATCCAAACTCTGATCATATATTTTCTTTATTATTATATTCACCTCTTTATTATTCTCTCTGCCTCCAGTTTCTCCCAGTTCCACTTTGTTCTATATATGGCTATGAATTTCCTAAAGTAAAGATCTGAAAATATCCTCCTTATCACTATCTCCCACTTTTCTTCTACTCCCAATCAAGACAAAGATAACAATATCTGTGCTGTGGAAGATTTAATGACAGTGGAATAACATAAACCTAGATTAAAATCCCACCTTTTGTAATTACTACCTGTGTAACAAATACCCTCAAGGTTCAGTTTTTTTCATCTTTAAAATGAGAAAATTGGATTGGTTGTCCTCTGAACTTTAGAAATACTGTCCCAGTAGAATATGAATTCCAGGAGAGCAAAGACCATGACACTTTTTATTTACAGCACATACATATAGTTACATTCATAACATACTTATCATCAGTTGAACTGATATGCTTATTGAGTTTTGAAAGTAACCTATTAAATATTTCTTTTTTATGAACTTTTTCCCCCATTCACATTCCAGGAAGCCTTTCTGCTCTTCTTCGATCAAAATGGGGTCCCTTAAAAGATAATGAGCAAACTATTGGCTTTTATACAAAGCAAATTCTTGAAGGATTAAAATATCTCCATGACAATCAGATTGTACATCGGGATATAAAGGTAAGATTCTGCTGCTTTTTATTTTCCACATGCTATTTGGATAATTTTTTTATAGTTAAAAAGGGACTTTATAATTCCTAATTTGTTAAATTATAAAACTGAATAAATAAAATGTATAATTTATATTTGCCTATTTATATTATATAATTTATATTTAAGCTATAAGTCAACATATAGCATCAATATCAGTAATTTCAAGAATGCTACCCCATAATAATTGGAGTATATAATCTTTGTGAGTTTCCAGGTTCAAACATTTTGTCATCATGTAGCCAACCTGGACATATCTCCCTGCAGTTCACTAGATTAGTCCTTGGATTACCCAAATGCAGTCTTATTGCCAAGTACTTCCCACAGAGTTGGAAGTACTATATAGCCTTTGTTTCAGTGGGATAGACTCTTATCACATTGTTCAGATTGCATTGATCAGAGGTCTTAAAAGTATGAAGAATTATCCTAGATGACATTTAATTCAAAATAACAGAAGAGAAAATTATTTTCTCTCTCAGATTGTAGCCAGAGATAGGAAAGAAATTCAGAAATATAAAAAGATAGCAGAAATAATCATGACAATATGTGTGTTTATACATATATACATGCATACACACATATATGTGTATATATACAAAATCACATTGATTAACTATCAGACCTAATATTTGGCAACAATAAATAACATTTTTATACCCCTTTAAGGTTTATATAGCCCTTTATATATGTTTGTTATTTGGTTTTCATCATAATCTTATGAAGTAGATATTGTAAATATTCTTACCTAAAACTTAGGTATGAAGAGGTTAAGTTATTTGTCCATAATCAACCAGCTAGTATGTGTTGGAGGCAAGATTTTGTCCTATATCTTCCTAACTACAAATCTACTATAATATACACATTACTCTACTACCTCTAAACTTTTTTTAAAAGTGCAAGTATCTGATTGTGTCTGCATTGTCAACCTAATCTCCTCTCTCCCTTTTTAAAGCACTTACCATAGTATTATATGGGAACCTTTTGTTTATAACTTAATATTGAATTAAAATCTTTTGTTCTGTAGGGTGACAATGTGTTGATCAACACATATAGTGGTGTTCTAAAGATCTCTGATTTTGGCACATCAAAGAGGCTTGCTGGCATCAATCCATGTACTGAAACTTTCACTGGTATGTTGTACCTGTTTTATTTTAATTTAGAGTGCAACTATTTGTAATAAAAGATTGACAATAAGCATTATACAACTTTCATAAATTGTATCCATGAATCCATCTATGTTTTGCAGTTGGCAATTTCTAAAAATGTTCATTTAAAAAACTGCTTTAATGGAAAGAAGTCCTCCCATTAAATAAAATTAGGAGCAGGTATTATGAAAAGTCCAATAAAATAGCTAAACCATTGGTGATTTTGATTTTAAAAAAAAGAAGAAAACCAAAGTGCCAATAACAAAAATTGAAAAGATGAATGTACTACCAAGAAAGATGAAACTAAAGCAATTATTAGGATCTCTTTTACCCAACTGATCATCTAAGTGATATGGCTATTTCCAAAAATATCAATTACCCATATTAACAGATATTTAAATAATCCTATCTTAGAAAAAGAAACTGAACACATCATCAATGAGCTGCCTAAGAAAAAAAGAAACTCTTTCATCGTTCTCTGTAACAATGATTTAGTCTTCTGCTCCTGAGGTCAAAACCGGTAGTCATCTTTGCCACTTTCGTTTCTTTTCTGGAAATCTTTTGATCTCTTCGTCCACCTATAACCACTTTTACAGCTACCAAAGATTCCTTTCCTTAGCCCTGCCCCTCTGCTAAGCTTCTTACTCATGCATTAATCACTTCCCATTTTTATTATTACAGTTGCCTTTTTCATAGTTTTGTTTACTCCCTGTGGCTTTCATTCTTTATCCCACCACACAAATAACTCTGTCTGCCTTTAATTCAAAAAGAGGAAATGACTCACAAATTCAAAAAAAGATAGGGGAGGAGGGTACTGGGCTGGATACAGGAGGATAGCTTCCTGAGATGAGGCAATGCAGGGAAAGCAGCCATTTCTAACTTAGTCATAGAAGGCAAGAGGGAAGACAGTCTTCAAAAACAAAATGAACAGGTGAGAAACTTAAAAAAAAAAAAAAAAAACCAACTAGGAGAATTTTGGGTCTGTAATCAATTAGAATGGGATTTAGAAATAGAAAAAACACCCCATGGAGTAGTAGATTGTCTTTCATGATAAGAGTCAACTTAGCTAACATATGGTAATTTGTACTTACATACAGAATACATTTATTAAGAGCTAACTATATTGCTGACACAATACAAGATACCAAGGGTATTAATAACAAATCTGCCCTCAAGAAGCTTATAGTCTTACTTATACCTTTGGAATCTAATACTTAATGTGCAACAAGAAAATGGTATTTACACACATATATTGTATCTAGGTTATATTGTAACACATGTAAAATGTATGGGATTGCCTGCCATCAGGGGGAGGGAGGATAATTTGGAAAAATGAATACAAGGGATAATATTATAAAAAAAAAAAAAACATGAGTAACATGCATATATACTGTGGGAAAAAAATTCTAAATAAAAAGAAAAAAAAGAAGCTTATAGTCTATATAAAGAACAATGGTCAAGTGATGGGTTTTTTAATGTACAAGCACATTTAAAATAGTTTAATATTTATGTACCATAAAAGAAAAATATTTCATTTTTTCAGACCATAGATGTTAATCTTAACTAAATACTTTAGAAATGAACTAATTCATTGATACCCCTCTTTGCTAAAGTAGGGTTCCTATGAGGTTCCTCTGACCCAAAAAAAAAAGAAAAAGAGAAAATTGATATTTTCATAATTTTGTTAAGTTGGCCCTTAGATAACAGGCATGCAATTACTCACAAGAAGTATATTCAAGTACAGCTGGTTGTACCAATGAGAGCTTGTACTCTTTTGTTGGAATTTTTGAGGCTCCTTGGACTACCATGTTACCTTGAAGTGTTAGAACTTTAATGATAGCAATAGAACTTTGTATTCCTTTTATGATATAAATTTAGATGGATTAATAAAAAAAATCCATATCTTTCCTTATGGTTAATTAAATGATTGATCTTTCCTTCTAGCTATATAGTTTTTATACTTACATTGCAGTTTTTAAAAAATCCCCTTCACTGGATAGACAAAAAAAACCCATTAATATAATGTAAACAAAATAGTTGGGCTTTTTTAATGAAGCAAAAGAGCAATCTGAAAAACCTTTGGGAAAAAAAAGAGCAGAGTTTTTAAAAAGCTAGATTTACACCACTTGATTTCGTTAAACAAATCATGGAGAACCACAGGTTATAATAGTCTCTGAAGGATTAAAAATGAAGGAAAACGAGTTATACAAAATAGATTTGCAGTCTTATATTTAGTCATAATTTAAAAAAAATTCTATGCTATTATATTTCTACCACGTTTAACATATATTGGACTATTTGCCTTCTAGGGAAGGGTGTGGGGGAAAGGGGGGAATTGGAATACAGGGTTTCACAAAGGATAATGTTGAAAAATTGTCCATGCATATGTTTTGAAAAATAAAAAAGCTTTAATAAAAATTAAATAAATGAAAAAAAAAAAAGCTAGATTTATATAGTGTTGGCAAAGTTAGAAAAACACTCAGTGCCTGGCTAACAGTAACTTTCTGAATCCTAGAAAAGAATACAGTGGTGCAGTCATAAACTCTAGGAGTCTACCAACCCTAAATGAAATATCTGATAACATCCAACTCTCTTTTTTTTCAGTTTTTTCATGTTCTCCAAGAAAATCCCTAATAACTAATTATATTCCCCAAGTACTTTGATATGAGAGAAGAGGTGTCTTAAATTGTGAACACAAGCATTCTACTCCGTGAAATGGCTTTTTGCCAATTCTAAATGACTATATTGGCATATGGTTTCTAAATTGGTCTTCTGTGGGTCCAGTTGACATGAATCATGTTTCCTAGAGTTTACTCAATCATTTTTCAGTAAATATGTGAATTTTTGAAAATGGAAAGATGAAGTCTAGAGTCCAGGATGTTGTTAATGATACAAAGGCCCAACATCTCATCAGACAACTGGCCTTTCTTTCTCTTAAATTCAACAGAGAATGGCAGGTTGTTTTAGTTATCATAAGATGACTAACAGAGAAGAAGGATGGTAGAATATCATGAACAAAATCATGTCACAAGAGAACAAGAAGGCATAGAAAAAAGTTGCATGAGGGACTCAGTTAAGTCAGCTTATTCTGAGTCTTTTGTATATATTTATTTGCATGATATAGGTCATAGATATCTTAAACTCAATATTTCCAAAACTGAATTCCCTTTTATTCATCCTTTATTAACTTCCTGTTAATAGTGTACAGGGTACCACTATCCTTCCAGTCACTCAAGCTTGAAACCTATGGATTATCCTTGATTTTTCTCTCTTTCTCACCTCCTACCCCATATCTAATCTGTTGCCAAAAGTCATCAACTTTCTTCATATCTTATCTTTTATACTCTTCCTTCCTTTCTCTGACATTGTCACCATCCTGGTTCAAGTCTGATTTCTTCATCCTTGGAGTATTGGTTATCTCCCATTTCTTTTGAGTTACTGCAATTCTCTTTTGCTTATAGAGTGCAGTTACTTCTTTGATGCAGGAATGTCATGCTGGGTAAGCTTATCATCTCCAGGATCAAAAATAAAATCTTTTATTTGATGTTCAAAACTCTTCATGGCTCACTCCCCATGCCGCATATTTCCGTTTTTTACACTTAATTTCTACTTCCATCCTCACGTATTATACAGTCTAATGACACTGCCTTTTTTACTGTACCTCAAACAAGAGATTCCATCTTTTGCTTGGCATTTTCATTGGCTGTCTCCTAGGCCTAAAGTGCTGATCCTCCTTATCTTTTCCATGTGACTTTGCCAACTTCTTTCAAGTCTCAGATAAAATCTAAACTTCTATCATAAGCCTATCCCATTTCTTCTTAATTCCAGAGCATTCTCTTTTTTTATTATCTTCACTTCATGCTGTCTTTATTTTATTTGTGCATTTTTACATATTGTCTCCCCCATTGAACTATACTCTCCTTGAAATGAAAAACTGTTTTTACCTTTTATTCTATCCCCAGTGCTTAGCCCAGTGCCTGTCACCTAGTAGACCTTTAATAAATGTTTACTGTCTAACAAATTCAGTAATTGCCCAAATAGTTTAAAACTAGCTCATTCATTCTGTCTTGGGTCCATAAAAAATGAAAGTGAGAGTGCAAGCATCAACCACTATTCCACTGTAGCACCCCATATAGTTGAATATAGAGACCTAGATAATTCATAAGGGTTATCAAGTTGGGTTCCTTTCTTTAGTCAGAAATTAAGGAAAAGACTAATTTTTGCCTATCTTTTATTAGATTTATGTGGTTCCTTTGGGGGAAGTCAGGACCCTAATTTTGGGTCAAAGATCATATAAGTTCTTTTCTTTCATTTTTGCTAATTTATATTGAGTAAAGATAAGTTTAGTGCTTAAATATTGATTAAGTGATAGTCCTCTGAAAATGGGTTTGGAGGATAAGATTGCTAATAGACATTTGTTGTAGTAATTGAGCTATGATTATTCTTTGTAGCTGTTAGCTTTATTAGTAATTAATTCATGGGTCTTAAAAGTATAAACTTAAAGAAATTTTTTAAATTCAGAATTTGCTTTATTTTTGGCTTTTTACATTAATTGGTAATGATGCAATGTGATTCATAAAAGATATTGTGAAAAGCTTTCCACTTTGGTCAAGAAATAAAAAGTGTTACAAAAACTTGCATAAAATCCAGATTTTAAAATTAATTGAAACATGGCATCTTAGAAGGTTTTTTTTTCCATCATGAGTTATCTGAATAGACCTTTATAGAACAACGATATTTGCAAAAAGAGGAAGGAAATAATAAATTCTATTCTTTATTGTGCTTCTGACAAATTGCTGGAATTTAGGGAAAATCACTTAACATGTTGGTGACCCAGTTGGCATTGTCTAGGAGATGAGAGAACATGTCATCTTCACCGAAAATAATGTTTTCTGCTAAATAATAATAATATATAAATATCTTTTTTAAAAGAGTAGTACTGTGAAGCCATTTTTCTTCCCTGTAGAAGGTGGAGATCAGAAAAGATGAAAACTAAAACTCAAAGCACATTTACAAATTATTTTATCACTTTTAGAAATAAACTCATTAGAAATGGATAAAAATGTATTTGAACTATTTCTAGGTACTCTTCAATATATGGCACCAGAAATAATAGATAAAGGACCAAGAGGATATGGAAAAGCAGCAGACATATGGTCTTTGGGCTGTACAATCATTGAAATGGCTACAGGAAAACCACCATTTTATGAATTGGGAGAACCTCAAGCAGCTATGTTTAAGGTTGGATTTTTCTTTGAAGCCAAATTTTATGTAATGTCCTATTTAAATCATAATATGCATCAGAATTAAAGGTTAGATGTGTGTTTGTGTGTATGTATATGCATTATATAGACCTATCTCAGAAATGTTGAAAGTTTTGTTTCAAGATCTCATTGGATGAGGTAAAATTGCATTTAAATAATGCAGCTTAGTATGACAACAAATTAATACATATTTGGGAAAGAATATATTTATAGGTAACTTGCTAATGTGTGTGAGATGAGAACTAGTATTAGTATGAATGTCAGATCTACCAAAAAAAAAAAAAAAAGAGTTCATTTAAATGATGATGTCATTTGCCAAACTTTACCAGAACTGTTACCGTGGTGGATGCCAAGAATTTAAATAGCATCATTTAGATTTCTTCTGCTCCCCTTACTATTCTTTTTCATTTCTGTAGGAGGACCTAATGACCATTGCAATCAATAATCATAAGAAATACATTGAATTTTGAAATTTGCAAAGTTATTATTCCTCATACTACCCATTTGGGAGATGTAATCTTCCTAATTTTTAGTATTACCTTCACAGCCAAATGTTATTTTAAAAAGACGAGCTTCAGAAAGATTAGGTGACCCAGGATTCAAATCCAGGTGATTTGATTCCCACTCTACCTATAAAATTATCTGCTTAATCAGACTGTTTAATTAATCATGAGTAAGCAGCATTTTCATTTGGTCTGCACTAAAATCTGGAAGAGAGCATTTTGATCATTCAATTTTGGAAAAAAGATGTTTCATTTGAACCATCTTTTTGTCTGTGACTTACCAAACAAACTGTGTGTGTGTGTGTGTGTGTGTGTGTGTGTGTGTGTGTGTGTGTGTGTGAGAGAGAGAGAGAGAGAGAGAGAGAGAGAGAGAGAGAGAGAGAGAGAGAGAGAGAGAGAGACAGAGACAGAGACACAGAGACAGAGAGACAGAGACAGAAACAGAGACAGAGAGGGGAGGAAAGAAGGGGAGGAGGGGGAGAGGGAGAGGGAGAGGGAGAAGGAGATGAAGGGAGACAGGGAAAGGGGGATGAAGGGCAGAGGGAGATACAAACAAGTTAAAGCTGTTTCCTTCTGTTGGTTTCAGAACATGTACCTTAAAGAAGATACTGAAACATTCCAGATAGTGTGATTTTTTTAGAAAGTGTGCTACTCTTGAGACTGAACAGTGTTTTTAGAATTGGAAGACTTGAGTTTGAAATTCATCTCCCCAGTTTACTGTGGCTGTCCCATTAGAAAATGATTTAAAATCTGTGAACCATAACACCTTATCTATAAAATCAGTACTTTATTACCTGCATCACAGGGCTCCTATGGGGTGGAAAATGTCTATTATAAACTTGAAAGCACTAAGTTTTGGCTGTTGCTACAATATCTTAGTTTTCCCAATTCTGACATGAGATTACATGTATATACTCGTAACATCCTTTCTAGCAATGCTGTTTCAATGTTAACACATTGATACAAGGAAAGTGAGTTGAACTCTTTGGGAAATAAAGAGTACTATAAATTATCCTTGAAAGCTAAGCCTAAAGAACTTATTAACCTACAAAAAAACCATTTTGCCAGCCATCCCTTTGAGAAATTTGCAGGTATAAAATAAATAAGACCAATATTTTCTCCTACTTGCCTGGCTTAAGTAATCATTTATCTTGACCAGCAGCCTCAAAACAGTTTTTAAAGTCATATTATTTATTGTAGTAATAGAAGAAACCTTCATTCCTGTTCCCTTATCCTTACTTCAACATCCTGCTTGACTGTTACTACTAGGTGTAGTAACTCTTGGGAAGTAAAGCAAGAACTCATCACTGTAGTAGCAAAATAGTAGACCCAAAAAATTTCCTTTGTCCTTTCCCTCCATGAAAGAAGAGGTCTAATTATCCCAATTATAATAAATACCATCACTATCACCACCACCACACCACTCCTACTAAGATCTTTGGAAATTATTGTGCCAAGGGAGGAGCTCTTCCTGTGTTCTTCAGCCTGCCAAATAAAATAAATGGGGGAAAAATTCCATAGTAATAAGAACAAGCTACATCTTCTGTGCTCATCTTCTACAAAGATGGATTTGATTGGGGAGGATAGGTGCAAGGAGGCAAGTGCTCACACTTGTGATTTCATTAGTACAGAAGAATTCTCAGGGTGGAAACATTGTTCACTGTTAGAGATCTACAAATTTTTAGTCTTAAGGGTATTATCAGGGCACTGGACTATTAAATGACTTATCCATAATCTGATGTAGCTTGTATGAGTCAGAAACAATATATAAAACTAGGGTTTCTTGTCTCCATGGCTAACACTTGATCTACCTTGTTGGTAATTCTTATTAACCTTTGTTAATGTTTGTGTGTGCATGCATGATGATGTCTATAAAACCTCTATTCAGAATAATGTTTTTAAATGTATGGAATTAGAAAAGTTAAGTGATTGTATTTAAATAAATATATAAATTTTTTTCTTATCAAAGTACTTGGATCTAAGGTTAAACAAAACAAACCAAAACAAAAAAATCCTGGTTGTTATTCAGGCTCAAAGAAATAGGGGTTTTGATAGTTGTTATGCTATTGTTTTCCACTGGGAAATTTATCCCATTTGGGAAAATTTTCACATGTATTTTTCCACATGTCATATGACTTCTTCCTCTGGTTTGTAATTAATGGAGCCTAATCTGATCCAATGATGACGTTTAGTAATTTTTTGAATTTTTCCAACCACAAAGGGAGTATATCTTACTGAAATGTATATTTGTATTCATAGATAGTGGGGGCTAGAAAAGCTCTTAGAGATACATTAGTAAAAGACTATCATTCCCCTCCTCCCTTTAACTTTTATTTATTCCTTCCAGTTATTTTCCAGTATGCCCCAATCTGCCTTTTTTGCATTTGAATACCCTCTCTAAACAGGGGGGGGGGGAAACCCAATCAACAAATCCTCCATGACTGACAATATATGCAACATTCCCTACCCATAGCCTACCATTTGTCAACCCAGAGGATCTAAATGTTTTCTCCTCTTTTCTCTGGGAACATAATTAGCCATTTCAACTCATCTGAATTTATCAGCATTTCAGTGGGGATTTTTAAGTTACTGTTGTCCCAATAACCAAATTTTATAGATGAAAAATCTGAGACTCAAAAAGGAACAGTGCCAATAGTGATTTGTGCAAGCTAATTAGTAGTAAAACTGATGTAAACTGAGATCTTTTGGGGGAAAAATGATGTAACCTTTGAGGGGGGTGTGCATGTAAACTGTGTCCCCTTTGGGGAGACTCTCAAACCCTGGGGAAAGCATACCTTTCCCAGATAAGCCCTTCCCAAGTTAAATGGTTTCATTCAATCAGAGATCTTGGTAATCACCCTCCATTGAAACTGAGATCTTTTGGGAGTGGTCCTGATTCCCTTCTGGGAGTTCCCAGACCTTGGAAAAAGCCTTCAAACTCCCAGTTAAGTGATTTTATTCAATTAGAGATCTCTCTCTCTCTCTCTGATGGTCACTGTTGATTAGCCCAGACAGCTCCCAGCCCCAGGCTAACATTTATCCATATAACCAGGAGCCTGTTAACCCACCTTTGCCAAACTCCTAATGAGGAGTTTTGCCCACTAAGAAAGCTTTCTTCTTAGTGAACAATAAAATTCTGCTTTTGCCATACCGATTTTGGGTTTGCTAATTCTTTGGTATTGGACCTGCACTGACCAGAGAGGATTCCCCAACCCAATTCTCGCACCTCTTCACTACCACTAACCTCATCAGAACTAAGACTAGAATCAAAATTTTCAGTCTAATACATCAACACTTGTCCACATAACACCATCCTGATTCCTTGTGACAGCCAAGATATATGTGTGTGTGTGTGTACATAATTTTATATATATATATATTTGTATATGTATATATATAATAATTATTATGTAATATATGTTTATAAATGTATATATATTTATATGTGTTTATATATTCAATATTAATGTGTATGAAATATTATATATATGGAATTTTTGTTGTGGTCACTATACACACCCATACACATATACATCTATACACACACACATATGTACATATATACACACACACACACATACATATATCTTTGATGCAATCCCTCTACTTTGGGAAGATTAGGATGCCTTCCTATCTCTTAATAAATTCCTTGCTCTTTATACGATATGTCATTAATTAATTATAATGATAGTTAATAAAGGAGCTAGCCAATATTTCATTTTAATGTGTCCTGCTTCCAACAGCAAAATTTATTGACAAATAATTTTTAGTACATTATCTTCTTTATAAATTCAAAACCTATGCTCTATTCAGTTCTAATTCTGGCATCCAGTTTGTCATTTTTTAAAATACCACTGAAAGGAGAACATGTAATTCATTTGTAATTCAAACAGGACTACTTGAAATAAATAGTACATTCTAATTCAAAAGTATGAAAATATCAATAAATAAAAAGAATAAAACTTATAATAGTAGTAATATGAAAATTTCAAATTAACATCAAATAAAGCATATTTCTCTTTTAAAATACATATAATATTTATCAATTCTTAATTAATTTTAAGCACTTCCATGTATTGTAGTAACTGTTTCGTGTGTGAGAGTCTTTCTGAAGTCTAGGAATGTTCACAATAAATTCTGATGAACAGAACATTGACTTATGAGTAAAATGCTTGCGTCTGTTGGCAGTTTTACTAATTGTTCTGTGAATCTTTGATCAAATAAAAGTAGGATATTCTTTACTTGGGGGATTTAATGAGTAAGGTGTTTGAATTTTCAGAAGGTAAGAAAATATCAACCTACTTAACAGATAAAGTTTATTATCTTATTTTCTATTTCTTTTAGGTGGGAATGTTCAAGATACACCCAGAGATACCTGAGTCTATGTCTGCAGAGGCCAAAGCTTTCATATTGCACTGTTTTGAACCAGATCCTGACAAGAGGGCCTGTGCCAATGATTTGCTTGTTGATGATTTCTTAAAAGTTTCCAGCAAAAAGAAGAAGGCACAGCCTAAACTTTCAGGTATGTACCTGCATTGAAATAATAGTGAGAAGGCAGCTAGGTGATGCAGTGGATAGAGTACCAGCCCTGAAGTCAGGAGGACTTGAGTTCAAATTTGGCCTCAGACACTTAACACTTCCTAGCTGAGTGGCCCTGGGCAAGTCACTTAACCCCAATTGCCTCAGCAAAAAAAAAAGAAAGGAAGGAAGAAAGGAGAGAGGGAGGGAGGGAGGAAGGGAGAATTGAGTTGGTTGAGTGAATTAGTGAGTGAAGTTAGATGACAAATTTCCAATGCACCCAGTCATCATGATTCTGAGATTTCTTCTAGCTTGTTTATGAGTATGTGAATAGGAATTAAAAGATGAAGATGTCAGAGGTGAAGTTTTCAAGAGATGAACAGTGATAGGACAAATGGGGTGGGGATTTGCAAGTAGAAAATGGTGTGTAGTTGAATTGGCTAACTATAGGTTCCAAATTGGAAAAGAAGGCAAGAGCAAGGATCATGGCCAGAAAAAAAAGACTGAAGGATAAAGGTATGGGTTTTGGAGGGATGAGGCAAAGGAAATGGTTTTCAGACAGAGAAATTCTGTTTAAGCAAATGGAACACTTGTGGGTCATGGTGATCCAAGGCATAATTATTCCTGTGCATGGCTAAGGTGGAGTGAAAAAGTAAGCCTTGGTATTTAAGGCTGAGGAATTGGGAGGTTAGAGAGTTTATAGAAGCATCAATCTCAATGTTGTTCATTAGAACAAAGGCAGAAGTTGGGAAGGAGAGGAAAGTAGTAAGATAAGGGCATTCCTTCTCTTAATGACAATGTGGGACCTAGATTGCGTCAAGATTTTTAATAGAGGGAACTTCAAAATAACAAATATTGCTAAGTTTTATTTGGTAGTTAAGGGAGAATACAAAAGTAACCATGAGAATCAAGGAATATTCTGGATCCCCCTTCAGGACCAGTTGGATGGGGAGAGAAGTAAAAAGAATGAGCCTAACACCAGTGTTTGAGACAATGGTTAGGACTGCAGGGAGGGCAGAAGGATGGGGGGAAAACAAGTCTTCCATAGGAATGCTACCAAGTCTCACCTTCCTCATCAATAAAATGATCAGATTGGACTTGATGGCCACAGAGGTCCCTTGAAGTTATAAATCTATGACCCTATGATGAATGAATAAATTAAGAAGCAGTTATTAAGTGTTCATTATGTTCCAAGCACTGAGCCACCTAATAGGGATGCACATACAAATAAAAGCCGGCCCTTAGGGAGATTATATTCTTATGGTGGAAGACAACACAAAGGGAAGAAGTGGCTTTGGAGGGATATTTGTTTTGGAAAATTATGAAGAGGATTAATAGAGCCAAACTAATTGATATACCTTTTCAGTGGTAATGGTAGTTGATTTAATTATAGTTCCAGAACTGGAAATTGTCATTGGAAGTGGGATTGGTATGAACATTAATCTTTTCTCCCAGGATCATAAGGGTTTTTAGGGCAGACATAAAAATCTGGTTCATTTTCCTTCTTTTTTTTTTTCTAAGAAGAGTTGTTGTTTTTTTTTTTTAATTGCTAACAATAATATTAAACACTCATTTGAGGAAAGATATATCTATGTCTGTATGTATGTATATGCAAATGTATATATTTATCATTTTTTGAAAATGAGTTCTTAAGATACAGTATACATTTTATAGATATATAATTTTATATATTTCAGATGATACTGTATCTAAAAATTAGGATGCATAATATATATATAATCTAGAAACATATAATATATAATAAAATATACACTATACTAAAATATGTAATATGTTACCTGAAAATATAAACATTTTCATACATACATCCATATGCTATTATTTTATCCATTTATTAAAAAGCTATCTTTAGAGAGAAGTCTATTCTTTGCCCTCTGCTTTGATTTTTGGTTAATTCCTAAGAATGAGAACATATTAACTCTGATTACATTTCCTTTCACAGCTCTTTCAGCTGGATCAAATGGTGAGTCCAATTTTTTTTTAACTTTACCTATCTATAAAGCTATTTTTAAAAATATTCATTCCTCGGGGACATAAAGCCTGATGTGTTGTGTGCTAAGCTCTACCCTCCTTCCATCAGTTAACTTAAATAATTTTATTCTGTGTTATGTGCCAGTGCTAGCCAAAAGAGCAGTAAACCAGATTAGGTACTCTGTTTCATTTTTCTGCCTTAAGTAGACTATATTACCATTTCCTGATGGTGAGCTGGTCCAGACCATATTCTTTGAAATTTTGTTTTTTAATACAGTCAGCTATATCAGTATACTGTATGTATACATATACATATAAATACATATATATATATATGTACTGACTAACCACTTTGTAGATTTTCTGAGGCAAATTTTCAACCTAAACATTTTATACTGTCACCCTGGACTGCAAACTCCAACTGCTAGTTGGTAGGAACTTAGAGAGTACGAATAAATTTTCAACATTAATCTAAGGAAATCATTATATTAAGACAAATATATGCTCCAAAGTGATAGTACAAAGCCAAATGAGAACAATTTTTAAATTATCCATGCCCTGGATTACCCCATGTTTGTTTCTGTCCACTGGATTATTATATTACTATGTGGGTAAAGAAGTGAAACTAACTTTATGGAGCCTAATCAAATATTCTTCCACTTATTTGTTGAGAGTATATTATTACTGAAGGTTGAAATAAGAGTCAGAAGTCTTATGTTTTTGTATTCATCACTGGAGATACAAAAAGAGGCAAAATAGTCCCTGCCTTTGAGGAGCTCACAGTTGTATACCATGTATCCATTGTATACAATGCTGTATAATTAGGATCTGTTTTCTTTTGGCTTGGACTTGAAATTTTGTCTGTGCATTAACTAGGTTGTAGAGTGGGTAGAGGACAGACAGAGAGTCAGACTCATCTGACCTTTGTAACCTGGGCAAATCACTTAGCCCTGCTTGTCTCAGTTTCCTCATCTATCAGATGAGCTGGAGAAGGAAAAACCAATTATTCTATGATCTTTTCCAAGAAAACTCCAAATGAAGTCACAAAAAAACAACCGAAAAATTGATTGAACAAATAAAATCAATAATTGGTGATGGAATTTAGGTTACCATTAGACCAGAGACTTTCAAACTTAGTGAAAATCATTCTTTGTTTAAAGTTAAAGTATAAACTTTAATTGCTAGTGAGTGTAACAGGATCAAAAGTTAAGGCTCTTTATCTTAAAAAGAACCTTCCTTTCATAGATTTGTGGCCTTCTATAAGTGATAATTTTTTTTAATCTATCATGTTGTTTTTCCCCTCTTACTTAATGATCAGAATATCTTAGGAGCATATCCTTGCCAGTCCCTGTACTAGTAGAAGACACAAGCAGCAGCAGTGAATATGGATCCGTTTCACCTGACACAGATTTAAAAGTGGATCCCTTCTCCTTCAAAACAAGAGCCAAATCCTGTGGAGAAAAAGATGGGAAAGGAATCCGAACCCTCTTTCTGGGGTAAAGACCGGGCTTATTTTGAGTGGATGTGGGGGGGGGGAGAAGAGACAAGATAGACAGAGACACATAGAGAGACAGAGAGAGAAGCAGGAGGGGAGAGAAGATAAGCAGGGATGGTGAAAGGAAACAGAAAGAAGGAGAGACAGAGAGAAAGAGAGAGACAGACACCAAGAGAGAGAAATAACAGAGAAGGAGGAAAGAGAGGGAAAAGGGGGAGAGAGAGGAGGAGGAGGAAAGAAGAAGAGAGAGATGGAGAGAGGATAAATCTGTGTCTGTTTCATAAATGAAATGATGATTTTAGTGCACATATTTTTTTAGTATTCCAGATGAGAATTTTGAAGACCACAGTGCTCCCCCATCTCCTGAAGAAAAAGATTCTGGATTCTTTATGCTGAGAAAAGACAGTGAGCGAAGAGCTACTCTGCATAGAATATTAACAGAAGACCAGGATGAAGTTGCAAGAAACCTAATGGAATCATTGGCTCAGGTAAGAATTTCTTCTAGATACCATTTTGAAATGCTAGATAGCAGATTCAGATAGCTGAGCAAGTTCTATCTACTGATAATAAACAAAAATGGGATCACAAGATCATTCATTTGGAATTTAAAAAAAAACAAACAAACCCAAACCTTAGAGGCCACTGAATCATCTCCTCATTTTTATAATGAAAAAGACATAGCACTAAGATGACACAGGATTTGAACCAAACTAAAAGGCTGCTATGAGTGGTCAGAACTTGGGAAACAACTAAGCAAGACAGGGCAGAATTAGGGAGATGGAAGATTATGTTTCTTCCTCTGTAAAATAGGATCATATTAGTAAGTAACATAATAGTAACTACTTCACAGGGTTATTTTGAGAAACAAGTGAGATAAAATGTGTAAAGGGCTTTGCTAAAACTTTGCTCAAATATTTGGGGGACAGTGGCTGGCATAGTAGATTGAGCATTGGCCCTGGAGTAGAAGAAATTGAGTTCAAATTCAACTTCAAATACTTATTAACTGTTTGATCTTAGGCAAGTCACTTAACCCTGACTGCCTCAAAAATAAATAAACAAATAAATAAATATTTTAGAATCACAGCTTTAGAATTATAGGAAACATTAGAGGCCATCTAGTCCTTCGTTCGGAAAGAAAGAAGGCCATCTTATATACATCACCAGGGGAATTGAGGAAGAAGCTCTAGAATAAGAACAGGATAGAGTTGCTGGTAGATTGGAAAGATGGAACCCAACCTGGAAAATCCATTTTGGGGAGGGAGAGAGGAGCCACAGTAGATATTCATTTTTCCCCACTTTTCTTCTCAGTTGTGATTTGATTTGGGAATTGGGGGTGGTCATTTCTCTACTTTTCTTCACCAACCCTACCCTGTACTGGGTTTGAAGTCAGATAAGCTGTGAAGACCAAGTTTGTATGGGGAGTCTAGAAAGGAAGCGGTTTTATGTTTGTCTTTTGTTCTCCAAGAGGAGCATGACATCAGAGAGGTGATGCCGTTGCATGCAAGTGAACTGGAGTTAGTGAGGGAGGCTGAGCAAGGTCACTAGCCTCACTTTCCCCTCCAGAGCCAGCTGTGTCCAGTGGCCAGATGTAGATCAGGAAAGCTGGAGTTGCCCGTGGATGAAATTGGAGACTTTGGCCTTTTTAAGCTAAGTTCTTCAACAGGTTTCAGTTTGACTAAGGCTGCACCTTCAGTGATTAAGCAATTGAGGCAAAAAAATGGCCTCTTTCACCTAGTCCAAAGAAATCTAAATAAATAAATGAATGAATGAATCTGGGAGGGGAAGACCCTCAGAATTTCTTGCTAAAGCAGAAATGACTGCTATTTACATTCAATATGGACAAACAAATGAAGATTATGACAGCAAGGGGAAAGATGAAAGAAATAGGCAGAAAAGGTAGGGCAGTTCCTCTATTTCACTTGTCTAAGGTCTGTGGCAGCTCGTTTTTTTTTTTTTTTTAACAGTTTTTATTTACTAGATATATGCATGGGTAATTTTATAATATTGACAATTGTCAAACTTTTTGTTATAATTTTTCCCCTCCTTACCCCTCCCCAGGTGGCAGGTTGACCAATACATGTTAAATATGTTAAAGTATAAATTAAATATTATATATATATATATATATATACATGTCCAAACAGTTGTTTTGCTGTACAAAAAGAATTTTACTTTCAAATAGTGTACAATTAGCCTGTGAAGGAAATCCAAAATGCAGGTGGACAAAAATAGAGGGATTGGGAATTCTATCTAGTGGTTCATAGTCATCTCCCAGAGTTCTTTTGCTGGGTGGAGCTGGTTCAGTTCATTGCTGCTCTATTGGAACTGATTTGGTTCATCTCATTGTTGAAAATGGCCACATCCATCAGAATTGATCATCATATAGTATTGTTGTTGAAGTATATAATGATCTCCTGGTTCTGCTCATTTCACTCAGCATCAGTTCATGTAAGTCTCTCCAGGCCTTTCTGAAATCATCCTGCTGGTCATTTCTTACAGAACAATAATATTCCATACTATTCATATACCACAATTTATTCAGCCATTCTCCAATTCATAGGCATCCACATAATTTCCAATTTCTGGCCACTACAAAGAGGGCTGTGTGGCAGCTCTTTCTATGCAAGAACTTTGTACAATGAATTAGATTCTTTCCGTATACTAGATGACTTGAGGTCTAGGTATAATTTTTAACTTTGATAGTTTAAACTTTATAGTTTGGGAGACACTGAAATTTTTAAGCTATCAAAGCATAAAACTTTACCAAGAACTTTGGGATACCCTGTATTAATAATTATGATGTATTTTTCTAATTCGGAAGGTCTTACCAAATTTTCTTCAAATTTTGAATATCAAATTTAATATGAGAGACATGAGAGAACCTGCTAGCCATGGAGTCAGAAGACCTCCCTAGGTTTAAATTCTACCTCAACACCAGTTATGTGACTAGGCAAGTCATTCAATCTCTCTGAACTTCGCTTTACTCATCTGTGAAATGAAAGACAGGCTTCAGTTCATTTCAGATTTCCTTCTAGCTCTAAATCTGTGATTCTACAAATCAAGTGTTGTTATGATTCCACTTATAGGAATAGAATCGAGTCATGTGACTGCCATACAGTGGATTAGTAACTATCTTCAATTATTCAGTTGTGTCCAACTCTATGTGACCCCATGGACATTGTCCATGGGTTTTCTCGGCAAGAACGCAAGACTAGTTTGCTATTTCCTTCTCCAGTATGTTCCCATTTTACAGATGAGAAACTGAGACAAATCATGGGTTACATGATATGCCTAGACTTACACATCTAGTAAGTTTCTGAGACTTGATATGAATTCAGATCTTCCTGATTTCTAGGCCCAGTGCTTTATCCCCTGGACCACCCATCTACCTCTTATAGATACCTAGGAATATCCTAAAGATGACATCTCATATCTTTTTTTTTTTCTAATAAAGGCCATTTATTTCTCAATAGAAATTAATTTGGCATTTTCACACAACAGACATATATGCTCTGGATATTTTAATATCATTTCAAAGAAGCACTATATAAAGATTATATTCATTTGTTTTTTTTTTCAAATAATAGCTTTTTACTTTGAAAATATATGCAGATAGTTTTCAACATTCACCCTTGCAAAACCTTGCATTCCAAATTTTTCTCCCTTCTTTCCTCCTCCCCATAGTCAAGGAATCCAATATATCTTAAATATGTATAATTCTTCTGTGCATATTTCCATATTTATCATGCTGCATAAGAAAAATCAGATAAAAAAGAAAAAATGAGAAAGAAAACAAAAAACAAGCAAACAACAACAAAGAAAAGTGAAAATACTACTGAACCAGCTCCACCCAGCAAAAGAACTCTGGGAGATGACTATGAACCACATCTCATTCCCACAGTCCTCTGTCTGGGTACAGAGGGCTCTCACCATCACAAGTCTATTAGAATTGGCCAGAATCACCTCATTGTTGAAAAGAACCATGTCCATCAGAATCGATCATCGCATAATATTGTTGCTGTGTACAATGTTGTCTTGGTTCTATTCACTTCACATAGATAGATAGATAGATAGATAGATAGATAGATAGATAGATAGATAGATAGATATAGATATAGATATAGATATAGATATACATATATATATTACAATATAACCAGCTTTTTAAAATTCAGCTGATGTTTCTCTTCCTCTCCTTCCCTTACCCCCCCCCAATATGTGGCACATGGTTCTTAATCAGTACTCTATGAAAGGATATGTTTTTCTGTCCCTTCTTTAGCAAATAGTGTGTTTCTAGTTCTAAACTGCCACTGACATAGAAAAATCTTATACTAGAACACTGTGTTTGCTTATTAAATACCAACTGTTGATGATTGTGTGAAATATCATTGATATTGAATCAGGTGCTTCCCTTAATAAAGCTATTCTCTGATGTGTCAGGCCCCTCTTCAAGGGCATTTTAAGGAATATTCAGAGAGACACATGTAGTTGGCTAAATTATATAAGCCAGATAAATGGGAGCTAAAATGATGCCATATAGAGAAAACTAAAGCACTAAATGTTCCTTCTTAGGACATTGGTACAGGACAAGAAGCAACATGTTTTTCTATTATAAAAATAGAGCTAATGCCAAAAAAGTTTGCTATCTAAACTTTTTTCACAAATAGGCAGATTTTTCAGGCAGATAAAGTGTCTGAATAACTAACATGTTTTTCTCCTTGACTACATTTTTTGCATATTGTGATTTTCTTTATTTTTCTACCCCAATTGCAGCTTAGTTTCAATTCAGAAAAAAATAAGTTTTATACTTTTTGTGGTCTATAAATTGGGCAAAAGAAGGGAAAAGAGAATGAGCCTTTTAATGATGTCTACAATTCCTCTTATGGTCCACAAGATTCCTTGTTATTCTAGGTGGCACAGAGAATAGAGCACTAGACCTAGAACTAGGAGGATTCATCTTTCTGAGTTCAAATCTGGCCTCTTACACTTAGACCTGTGTGATCCTGGGCAAGTCACTTAATCCTGTTTGTCTCAGTTTCTTCATCTGTAAAATGAGTTGAAGAAGAAAATAGCAAACCACTTCAATGTCTTTTATCAAGAAAACCCCAAATGGACATAACTGAAATGACTGAACAATAAAGTGTTCTTTGAGAAAAGCTTGGCATGTAAAATGTAAGCATTCAATGCAAGTACCCTAGATACTTTAAAGGAAAAAAAGATCAAATGAAGTAATACTTGCAAAGGACTTTACAAAGTGCCCAATACATTATAGGTTCAGCCTCAGACACTTACTAGCAGTCCGATCTTGGACAAAGAACTTAACCCCAATTACCTCCAAAACATAAATGCTTCTTCCCTCCCTAAATAAACACTCCCTAAATAAACTGTTTTTCATCTTTGTGTCCCAGAAACCTAGCACAGTGTTTTGGACAGCTCGCGCATTTAATTGAAATAACAATAATTTCCTTTTCAGTATGGATTCTACCATACTCAGTTGGGGTCCCTTCCAACCCTCAAATTCTATGAATTAAGCTGAAGATGTGGCTCATTTGTTAATATTTATGACAGTTTCTTTCCTAGTATTTTTGTGTCTTTCATACAAAAGATTAAGAAGAAGGAATGTATTTCATGGAAATAACACTTCTCATTCAGAGTAAAGGAAACAAAGTTGAGAGATAATTTGTCAGAAGCCTTACATTTTACTTAAAATATCTTTGTCTTCTACTTCTATCACTGATTAAAATCAGTGTGGGGGGTGGGGATGAAGAAGTTGCCGGGTTGTACTGTTTACCTGACAAACTGATTTCTTCTCCAGGGACCTGAGGCACCTAAACTAAGATGGGAGCACATCACAACTTTAGTCTCAAGTCTCAGAGAATTTGTGAGGTCAACAGATCGAAAAATCATAGCCACCACACTGTCAAAACTGAAACTGGAGCTGGATTTTGATAGCCATGGAATCAGTCAAGTCCAAGTGGTTCTGTTTGGTTTCCAAGATGCTGTAAGTACAGTCCTCCTCACCCTAACTTTCTTAACAGCCAAGCTAAAGTTCATAGATAAAACCAGAATTGTCTTTTTGAATTTTTCTTTCATTAAAAAAATGGATTTGAATCTCTTCTGATGAAGCACCTGCCTTCTTACAATCATATTTCTAAAAAAACAAGAGAGAATATTTTCAGGGTTTTTTTTTTTTTTTTGAGGCAGGAGGGAATTACAGAACCAAGAAAACCACTGTTGTCAAATGTTATACCATATATGAATGTGTGTATTCTTTGATATATATGTGTGGCTTAATATATTATATAAATCATTTTGCAAGCTTTAAAGTATTTCTGTTATATAAGCTAGTAAAGAAAGAAAAGCTAGATTTTTTTTTTTAGTTTTAAAAATACTACTCATGTATTATGTATTTTTGCTCCCTTGCATTAAACCTAATCACCATGGAAAATAACTAAATTGATAAATATTTCCTGGAACTGAACTTTGTGCTTATGAAATCATGCAATAGTGTCATCATATTTATTTTGATGACTTTAGCAGCCACACAGCTTTCTTCAGCCCAACACTTTCTTTGTGTGATAGTGCGACATCTGGTGGTCATTGAGAATAGGAAATAGAACAAATGGCCAAAATCTGGCCCCTGTTCCATAAGGCCAGCATTTTCTTGTAGCGTCCTGATGTTTGGTGTGTTTCCCCTCCCTTAAGTCTTTCCATTTTAGAAATGTTTGCTATTTCTTGACTCATATTGCACTCTAAACTTCTGTCCTTCACTGAGTCAATAAAAATCCCACATGCCTCAGTAAGAGTTTGTTGTTTTTCTCTCTAAAAGCATATTCTTCCTTTTGATTTAATAGCCCTGTTATATATAGCCTAGTATAAACAGTATCCAAAAATAAGATGGAGGATGTTGTCTGTTCTAACTGCTTACTACATACCCTGTACCTTGTTTCCATGAGTTTATCTTCAAGAAGTCTTTACAGTGCCCAGGAGAAGAGGGAGCTTTCGGTGTGTGATTTGTAGACCATGTAACACCTCTTTACAGAATTTTGCTAGAAGGCCAAAGAAATAAACTCATCATCACTGCTTCCCACTATATTTAATTGCTTATCTCTGCAGCCTGATTTATATTATGGTCACTCACTTTAAGAAGGGGAAAGGAAAGGGCATTTATTAAGATCCTGTTGTGTGTAAGGGACTTTGCTAAGCTTTATAAATACTAAATCATTTAATCCTCACAGCCATCCTGAAGGTAGACTCAAAATGATCCCCATTTTATACATAAGACACTGAGGCAAACAACACCATACGTACTACAATTATAGCAGACATTGGTGGCTTTGCCTGCCTCAAGTCTCTTCCCATTGCAATCCATTTTCCTGCAACACAGGTCCGACCCTGTCACACCTACTCCCTATTCAATAAACTCCAGTGGCTTTTTATTATTTCCAGGATCAAATACAAAACATTCTGTTTGGCACCCAAAGCCTTTTCTAATCTAGTGACTTTCTATCTTTCCAGTCCTTACATCTTACTCCCTGTTACTTACTTTTCAACCTGATGATATTGGCCTTCTGCCTATTCAACAAACAAGACATTTTCTGTGACTCATTTTCTCCTCTGTGCAGACTACTTACCTCCTTGGCTTTTTTTAAATTTTCAACTAAAATCCCACCTTTTACAGGAAACCTTCCCCAACTCCTCTCAATTCTATTTCTCCTATATGTAGCTTGCTCACTATGTATTTGTTTGTATGCTCTTTCCCATTAGATTGTAAACTCCTCGAGGGCAGCAACAGTCTTTTGCCTATTATCCATAGCACTTAGCATAGTATCTGGCACATAGTGGGTGCTTAATAAATGTTTATTGAATTAAATTGAATTGAAACAGCTTGACAAGCTAATTGACTTTCCTAGGGACCTGTAACTAGCATCTGAGACTACATTTGAATTCAAATCTTCCTGACTTTGTCACAAAAGATGCCTTTAAGGTAGAATTCTAATATTTGGTCTTCCTGTAGTGTTTATTGGAGCCTTGTAGCAAGTCACTAGATCTCTAAAAAAATGGAGGGAAAAAAGCCTCCTTCTTCCTTTAAATACAGTAAATTTCTAAAATTATAATAATGTATTCATAATAAAATGTTTCATAAATGCTAAAGGTGAATGAAAACCAGGCCTGGGGGAACGTGACACTTCATTTTGTTCTAGAAGTAGAATGAAATAGTCTGGTTAATTTGCAGTTGCCCACATTTCTGGCTTCTAGCCTGGAAGTTAGAAAGCAAATTATCTAGTTACATTCAAATTCATTGCTATTGACTCTCAAGCCTGGGCTATAGGCCCATTTCACCAGGACGTATATGCAAAATACTGTCTCTCCTGCTTCTTCCTTTCTAGTGGACCCAGAGAAGAGCTTGTGTTTCTTTGTTGCTTTTAATTGTGTGTGTGTGTGTGTGTGTGTGTGTGTGTGTGTGTGTGTATCAGGATTACAAGAACAAAATTTTACAAACGTCTTCCTCATTTCAGCCCTGCAACGTCAGAAGTTATTTGACCTGACAAGAGTGTAAGGGGATGGGGTAGAGGGTGAACAAAAGGGTAATCATTCTACTTCGTTGAATAGAGACATCCCATGACTATCAACAGTGATGTCATTTCTCCACTTGAATGATTTGGCAGGAACAAGCTTTAGCCACTATGTGTTCTTGAAAATAGAAGAGGTCCAGAAATGAACTAGCTCTTCCTTGGGAGTAGGCCCTTCGAGCCCAGGTAGACTCGGTGTCAGATTATGGGATTTAGGTAAAAATAGACCAGTTAGAGAATTTTTACCACTAGACACCAGCTGAATTATCAGCTGTGGGGAAGGCTACTTGTGTCTATGTGAAACTAGTTGTCTTACTGTTGAGGTCGGTTTCCTCAAAGTTGGCCTTTCAGAGTAGAACCGAGAGTACTGGGCAGATTGCCTCTTTCCTCAAGGCCTCACTGGAAGCTCCTACCAACAATTATTGGGCCTATTCCAGAATAAATAAATGAGTTGAAGTTAGTTTTATTATGTAATGCTTTATGTCAAAATGATAAGTAGTACATTTTAAAATCTTATTAAATCTCACTCTTAATATCTCAATTATAACAATGCTTTTGTTTCTACATAAAAGTGCTCAGAACTTACTTAGCACTTGATTTGGCACCAGAAGATTTTTTTAAAAGAGCAAATTTAATAGCATATTTACAAATAGTAGTTATTTACCTTCCTTACAGCAATTTTAGAGCTGTTTAAGAGAAATCCCAGGCATGCATGATGCCCATCCAGTAGATATAATACATAAGAGCTCCTTTTCTTTCCTCTCAGACCACTAGGCTGTGCTGGAGTACTTTATTTGAGTCAAGGATTAGTATAACATCCCTGCTAACACAGCATTTATTTTTTTAAATACCTCAATCATTCTTTCCTGATATGGCAGCCCATGTGCTAATCACTGTACAATTGTTATCTCGTTTGATTTGATCCTCACAACAACCTGGGTTGGTAGGTGCTGTTATTAGCTCTGTTGTACAGAGGAGAAAGTTGAAACTAAGAGAGGGCAAGTAAATTGGCCAGAATCACACAACTATAAGAAGGATCAGAAACAAGATTTCAAATTCAGATCTTTCTCATTCTAGGGCTAGTGCTCTAGCTGCTGAGCCTCCCAGCTGCCTTTATTGTGGAATAGTGTCAAAATTCAAGAAGAAACAGGAGCCAGTGTACATAAGGATCCCTATGGGGAGGACTTAGTTTAAAATATAAGGTTGTTATTCAGCCTTTTCAGTAACTGCTGATCCTTCATGAGCCCATTGAGGTTTTCTGGCAAAGATATGGAAGTAGTCAGCCATTTCCTTCTCTAATTCAATTTGCAGATGAGGAAATTAAGGTAAACAGGGTTAAGAGATTTGCCCAAGGTCACACAGCTAGTAAGTGTGAAATCATATCTTCTTGACAACAGCCATGTAGGTAGATAAATATAATATTATTCTTGTTGCGTTTTAGTTTTATTTTATTTAAATCTTTTGTCAGATATTTCCCTATTACAATATAATGTGATTCAGGCCAAACTCAGGAATGTTATGGGCCACTTATGAACCACAGGCTCTATATTTGACACTTCTGGTTTAGTGAAAAGAGATGGTCGGTTCAAGTTCCTAGCTTTGTCACCTAATTTTATGACTGGAAAGTCACTTAAACTCTCTGCGCCTTAGCTTCTTTATCTGCAAAAAAGGAACAGTCATATTTTTATTACCTTTCTCACCAGATTGTTATGAGGAAAGGTTATATAAACTATAAAGTACCAAGTAAGCTGTTATTACAGGCAGAACTAAATTCAAAGAGACCAACTAGTATATTGACTTTTTTTCCTTCTAAAACTCTGATTTCATTAGTGGAGCAAACTCTTCAGTGAAGAAAGCCCCATTCCCAGTGCAAATTGGCAACTCTTTAGCAATTTAAAGTCCTAGAAAGTCACTGGTATGTTCTTTAAGAGATCAGCCTCAAATCAGGTTCTCCTGTCTTCAAGACTGTCAGTCTATCCTTAGCACCATATTGCCTTTTAGTATGTATATTAAGCATGAAATAACAGTTTTTCTTCATGTCATTTCTTTTTTCTCCAGGTCAATAAAGTCCTTCGGAATCACAACATCAAGCCTCACTGGATGTTTGCCTTAGACAGCATCATTCGAAAAGCGGTCCAGACAGCCATTACCATTCTAGTTCCAGGTTAGGCACATTTCATTATTCTGATAATATTCTATAAGTAAGCAGCATCTTATCACAATGGTCTGTTGGTACACTGAAGAATGCCATTGGCTTCCTTTCAGTTGATATCATCCCAGGTATTATTTATTGGATTTGAGGTGGGAATATTGTTCCAGGCATTGTCTCATTAGTATCCCTATTTACAGTTAAGGAAACTGTGGCAAACAGTTCACTGATTTGCTCAGGATTTTACAGCTGGTAAGTGTGAAGGGGATTTGAACTCTGGTCTTCTTCATTCCAGGTCCAGCACTCTACCCACTGTGCCATCTATCTAATTGCCTCAATATTTATTAGTAATGGATTGGAAATCTTGGCTATTTACAGAATTTAAAGAAGACATGGTCCCTAACCATCAATGAGCTTTTATAATACAATTAAGATAGAGCATATACAATGCTGATCAAAAATAGTATATATTTAAAACCCAGCTATTTACACATCCAAACAAATGAATATATTCATCTATATCTCAAAGGCAAATGGAAGGTTTTGTTGGAAGTATGAAGGAGATCTAAAGATTTCAGTCAAGAAGATTTCTTATGATGCATGATGAAGATTAGTCTATAGAACATCCAACAGGCAATTAAAATCAGAGCTTAAGGAAGAATATTAGAATTGTATCTACAGATATGGGAGTCATTTGAATAAGATAATAATGGAACTCATTGAAATCAGTGAGGTATTCATAAGAAATGACATAAATAAAGAAGAGGACATGGATAGGACCTTCTATATCATATAACTATCTTCCATACTTAAAAGGGCAAATGACTTGTGTCATAAGAAATCTCCTTGACTAAAATCTCCAGACTCCAAGATCTTATCCCTGTAAGGTTTCTTAGAAATTAACTGAACTGTACTTTAAAAATTTTTCTGATTATAGTCAATGCCCCACAATTCCTTTTTGCCTTGGACCATAAAGCCTACTCCTGTCCTTTGAAATGAAGACACAGGAGTTTTAAATGGATTAATGGGCAGTGCGGATGATATTATCGCCCTTCCTTTTCCTCCTCCCCCTTCTCCCTTGGCCCACGAAGGTGAGGCAGAGGGAAGAGGAATTAGAAAATTCCCCAAAGGCTGATTTAAAATCCAACCTGAGCTTTGCACATAAAAAGAACTAAACTTCTTCTCAATGGAAGAGTAATTGATAAATTCCTTAAAACAACAATACACAAGGTAAACCAACAAAACGCTAAGAAGAAGTTCTACAACTTTAGTCCATGTGGTTCGTTTATTTCCTTCATTAGTTTCAGCCATTGGTTTGAACTCTTCCTGTTCTATCTGTAGTAACCTAGCTTTTTCTTCTTTCTCTATCTCCATCTGTAGTTTAACCTGCAATTCCAGCAACTCTTGCTGTGGCATTTTATACTCTATACTGTCATACATAAGCATTAGCTCATATTAGCTTAAAGGGTTTTGTTGAGCAGAACTCATTGTCTTCTTCCTAACTTTCCTGATTGTGTCAATGGTACCACCATCCTCCTGTGCACCTAAGTCACATATGTAGAGCCGCCTTAAAACTTTTCACTCTGCTTACTTCCCATCTCCAGTCTTTTTCCAAGTCTTATCATATCTCTATAATTGCTTTTCCAACCATCCCTTTCTCTTTAGTCATATAACCAAACACCCTAATCTAGGACTTTATTATCTCTTTCCTAGACTATTTTCTTTTAATTGGTTTCCCTGCTTCAAATCTCTCCCCTCTCCAATTCAACTTCCACAAAACTGCAAAAATGATATTCCTAAAATAGCTCTGACTCCAGCTTTCCTGCTTAGAAAAATTTAGCAGTTTCTTCCTTTCCCTTTTAAAAAAAAATTATCTTTCTTTTTATATTATCTCAATTTCCAAATATATAACTCTACCCCAACACACATATACACACAGCCATCTTCTCAATTGGAGAATGAAAAGGGGGAAGGAGGAAGCACATTAGCAAAACTATCAAAAATATCAACTGAATTTGTGAGAATACATCATGTTCCATATTCCTAATCTCTTACAAAGAAGGGAGGGAGGCACATCTTTTCAACTTTTCTTCAGGGCCAAATGATATCATTTTGTTTATCTAGTAGCTTTCTATTACCTCTAGTACAAAATGCCAGCTCTTCTGTTTAGCATTTAAAGTCCTTAATAAAGTTCTTGACCACCTTTCTAGGCTGGCATTTACTTTGGAATAATCAAATTGTTCTATTTGCTGTTTTTCATGCACAACATTGCATTTTCTATCTTTGTGTCTTTATTTAAACTTTCCCCCATTTGTAACAGATTATGTGTCTTCTGTCTAAGTATAAGATTAGCAAAGTTTGAAGTCAATAAAATTGATGTCAACAAAGGTTGACCACAAGGGGATGATTTTTTTCAGCCACCATATCTCAAAAAATGCCACCTAGTAAAGTATGGAGACATTAGAACTCCATCATTTGTGAGTATCCACATGAAAGAAGACACAGGTCCTTGATATATTGAAATCTAACTTCATATAGAAGCAGAACAACCAGACCACAGCACCAAAAATTGAATGTTTTTAAGCTATTTTACAGCTTCTGCTAGTCACTATGTGCTTAATACAAATGTGATGATTGTTTTTGGCAGTCCATAAGGCTAAAATTACAGAACTAATGAACAGTAACTCTGTTTTCTTCTCTGGAGTCAAGATTATTGGCGTAAAGGGAGAAGGGGGAGATTGGAGCAAGTTTCACTTGTCACTTGTTCCTGAAGGTAATAGTGGTGACATGGGGATGGTCAGACGTATCTTATACCTTCTTTGTATCCCACTCCAATCAGGCCAAAATGAGTAGGATTTTTAAATGTCTGAGATGCTTGAATTAGCAATTCTCTAAGAGTACTGGATTTTCAAATAGTCCAGTTTGACAGCTAGTAACAGCTTTGTCTCTACCCTCACAGTCTCCTCCCTGCCTCAGCATTGCCTTAAACTATGGAGAGAGAAACTTCCCAGTTAAGCCGATACTTGCATTTCCAGAGTACTGCCTACATATCTTTCATTGTTCAAATCCAGAAACATTTGGGGACAAAAGATATAATAATCAACAATTCCAGTCCATCCAACCAGTCCAACAGCACTCATTTCCTCATCCACTTGCTCACTTTTGTAAAAGATAAAATTATACCTGCTTTATGCCTCACAACTTTCAAACTGAGAAAAAGGAGCATGAAATAGATCTCTGCAAATTATTAAAGAATTCATAGACTTCCCTTGTTCACAGTTTCCATTCTGAAGCCACTAAAGCTGGTACTTTCTACTATTGTAAAATGGACTAAAAATAATGGATTTGCCAGATAAAGAGAAAGCATTTGTATAATTCAAAATATATATTTATAACTGGCAGAAAGGATAATAGTGTGCTATTGTTTTTGTAAAGTAACCTCTTTCAATGTTTTTGTTATACCCGGAAAGTACATGTGACAGAGAAAAGGCAATGCTTAATAAAAAGACACATTATAGAGTTAATGATAATGCTATCTAACATTAACATAATGCTTTAAGATTCACAAAGTGCTTTCCATACCTTATTTGATTCTCACACAAGCCTGTGAAGGAGGTATTATTATTTTATTATTATTTTGCTGAGGCAATTGGGGTTAAGTGACTTGCCCATGGTTACACAGCTAGGAAGTATTAAGTCTCTGAGGTCAGATTTGAATTCAGGGCCCGTACTTTATCCATTGTGCCATCTAGCAGCCCCAAAGGAGCTATTATTATTATTATTTCCATTTTACACAAGGAAACTGATTAATGATTAAATGATCTGTGCAGGGTCACATAGCTACTAAATGTTTGAGGTAGAATTTCAATTTGGCCTTCTTAACTTTAGGTATATCATTCTAAACTTAATCTAAGCTGTCTCATTTGAATTTAAATAAAAATATTGAAAAATATATACACATGTGTGTTGTGTGTGTATAAATATGTGTATTTATAGATGTATAAATTTGTATATATATGTACACATATATGTGTGTATGTGTGTGTGTGTGCATGTGCATGTATATGTATTTAACTTCACATTGCTTTGCTAATTCATGTCCTTTAGATGGGACACAAAGTATTTTTCAGGCAACAGTTTGTGTTTGCTTGCTAAGGACGTACAGGGAGGATCGTTAGTGGGATGACTGTGGCTTATGAATTCTTTGATGGAGGCAACCAATGAAACAACTTAAGATGACCCTGAGTCCTATATAGCCTCCTGCTCTTTCTGAGGGAGAGTGACAGGAAGGGAGTTAGAGAAGGCTGAAGTTTGTATCAGGTCCTGTTTCCTTGGCCTTTGCCACTCTATTCAGGAGATCCTTATTTACTTTCAAGCCAAACTACAGAACAAACTGAATTGCATTGATCTTGACATTCTCCTTTGAAATGAAATTAAGGAGATGAAAAGAAAAGAGGGCTGCAGCCTTGTGGGATATTGGCTCACAGGTTCTCCTTGTACAAGCACAAAATGAAATGTCTGAGTTCATCTTAGCTTGTCCCCGATGACAAGAAACACCGTCTCATTGACCACTTTGTCATCTCGTATTGAATGGCTCATCACACTCTCATACTCAGTGGCCTCATCATCTCCCATGGGTTTAATTATTGTCTCCATACAGATGACTTCCAAATCTCTGTATCTGGTCTTATTTCCAAACCAAATCATGCATTTCCAACTGCCTATTGCATATTTCAAACTAACTGCCCCAAGGCATTTCAGATTCAAACCTGAATTCATTATATTTCCCCAAAAATTCACTCCTTTTCCCAATTTTCTTACTTCTATCAAGGGCTCTCCCCATCCTTGCAACAATTTGGGTTTGCAACTTTGATGTTACCCTTGGTTTCCTCACTCTCCTTCAATCCCATACAGGTACAGAATTTCTAAATATTTTTCCTTCTGTGTATACAATGTCTTTGTCTTCCACATATAGCTAACACTCTAGTTCACTATTACTTTGACCAATGACCTTCCTAATTGGTTTTTATGCTCAAGTCTCTCCCTTTTCCAGTCCATCCTACCCGGAGCATCCAAAATGATTCCCCTTAAATTGAAGACTAACCTCATCACTTCCCTTACCCAATAAATTCCAATGTCTCTCTATTGTCTCTAGGATTTCCTTTGTTTTTCTTGTTATTCTATCAGCTGCTCTTCATGCTTTCAAACCACTAGATGTTCTTGCCAGTGATTTTTGCCTGTGGAGAATAAGAAAGGTACCTTATGAAGGGAGAGGAGGAAATGCCCCAGTTTTTCAGAAAGAGAATGGAGTCTGAAAACTAGTGGTCCATAGTCTTGCCTTTGACTCCTAGCAGAATTCTAGGTTAAAAGATATTTAGTGGACATCTAGAAAACAAAGTAGATAAAGAGAAATGAGCATTTAGACTGCCTGCCTTTCCTTCCTTGCCACCCCTCCACTCCAGATTTTAGAGGGGGACATGAATAAGAGACCCCAGAAGGATTTGCCCTTTGTAAAAATACATAGGATTAAAAAGGAAGCCAGTTATTTTGAAATAAAGTCATGAATGCTTTTCTGTCTACCTTCAATTCCCTCAGAAATATATCCATAAACCAGTAAGGGACCTGTGGACACCCTCCCCACAAATGTGCAACTCATTCTATACAATTCAAGATTCCTCAGTGGAAAGAGCACTGACTTTAGCTAGAGGACATGGCTTCAAAATCTGTCTCTGTTATTTATTACCAGTGTGACTTAACCTCCCTCATCTATAAAATGAGATAGTTAGACTAGATGGTATTCTCTATATAAAATACTAAATTTGACACATCTCCTCAGTAGATGTGGATGAGAAAGAGAAAAACAGAGAAAGAGTCCTCTGCACTGCACCCAATTTACTTACAGAGAGTAAACAGAAAGGCAAGTTTTTACTGCCCCCATAGAACAAAGTACATGGGACTGAAAAATGTGGTTTAAGATCCCCAGGCAGCCTCTGCTGACTGTTGTGACCACTGTTTCAAAACAGGAAGAGCATATGGGAGTAGGGGCAATGCCTCTGAGAGGAAAAAGGAGAAGAATTGTATTAGAAAAATTATTTTTCTTGACTTTCTTAGTATAGGAGAAGTTATAACTAATTTGGAAGTAAAATGTGAAATACATAAACCTAGAAAGTTTGAGTTTGCATTGTCCAGTAAAAAAAACTCTGTAAGGATATAATTTTTAAAAATCATACTATTAAGATTTCAGTAAATAATAATAGGAAGAATTAAGTAGTGCTTTAAAGTTTGCAAACTTGAATTTCATTTGAGTCTTGCAATAGCCTTGTAAGGTAGGCAGTATAATTATTGTTATATCCATTTTCATAGATGAGGCAACTGAGGCACAGAGAGGCTGTGACTTGCCTGAGCTCATCTAGGTAATAAATATGGAAGTCAAAATTGGAATCCAGTTGTTTTTTTTTTGGTTTTTTTTTTTGGATCTTTTGGATGTTGGATTGAAATCTAACACTCTATTCAGTATTTCACAATACCCCTTACTAAATGATACAAACATCCTTAAGAGTTTCTTATAAAGGGAATAAGATATTATGAATGCATATATAAATTTAAAAGTTGATGGAGAAAACAACAAAATAAATGATTTAATGCTTTGGTCCTTCTGGAGAAAGCACCGACTCAACTAAGAAGCAAAATTAAAGTATTTTGGAAGCAATTTAGTGTTAGAATTTCAATTTTCAAGCTGTTTTTATTACTTAACAGAAGACAATGAACATTTAGGATATAATGAAATAGGAAGAGTATCTTTTATTTCGTTGTTAATTTGGTTCAGTCATGTTCAACTCTTTATAACCCCATTTGGGGTTTCCTCCGTAACAATATTGAAACGGTTTGTCATTTCTTTCTCCAGCTCATTTGACAAAACCTGTCAAATAGGAACCTGAGGCAAATAGGGTTAAGTGCCTTGCCCAAGGGCACACAGCTAATAAGTATCTGAAGACAGATTTGTACTTCCATATGGGTCAATATTAAGTGGCCTAAGACAGAAAAAGATGCTATAGAATGAATTTTGTAAAACTATGACTCAAATAAAGTGGGGGAAAATAGGATACTTTTTGCTATAAATAGTAGAACTAGAAAGACTAGAATTTAAGAATTACACAAAAGATGAAATTACAAAAATTGACACTGTATTTTTTTAAAATCATAAAACAAAAAAAAACAGATATAGGATAAAAATTTTTGTTTCAAAGTAAAATAATAAGAAAAAACTTGTGTCAGTTGATGCCTTTTGTCTTTGGCACCTAATCATCACACTAATTATAAAAATCTAAATCAAATTATGCATTGTACCTCTGAACATAGTATAATATGAAAAGTGGCTGTCTCTTTCACTAAAGTTCATGGTGTATTATTAGCCTCTTCCTCCAAACAGTATTGGATAGCTAGGTAGCACAGTAGTTAGAGCACCAGCTCTGAAGTCAGTTCGAATCTTGCCTCAGATACTTACTAGCTATATGACCCTGGGCAAGTCCTTTAACCCAGTGTTCCTTCTCTGGGTGTAGTTGTTTCTGTCCATCATTGATCAACTGGAAGTGAGTTGGATCTTCTTTATGTTAAAGATATCCACTTCCATCAGAATACCTCTTCATACAGCATTGAAGTGTACAGCAATCTTCTGGTTCTATTCATTTCACTCAGCATCAGTTGATGTAAGTCTCTCCAAGCCTCTCTGTATTCCTCCTGCTGGTCATTTCTTACAGAGCAATAATATTCCATAACCTTCATATACCATAATTTACCCAACCATTCTCCAATTGATGGGCATCCATTCATTTTCCAGTTTCTACCCACTACGAAAAGGGCTGCCACAAACATTTTTCCCCTTTTCCCTCTTTAGTATTTTCTTGAGATATAAGCCCAATAGTAGCACTGCTAGATCAAAGGGTATGCACAGTTTGATAACTTTTTGGGCATAGTTCCAAATTGCTCTCCAGAATGGATTTTTTCACAACTCCACCAACAATGCATCAGTGTCCCAGTTTTCCCACATCCCCTCCAACATTCATCATAATTTGTTCCTGTCATCTTAGCCAATCTGACAGGTGTGTAGTGGTATCTCAGAGTTGTCTTAATTTGCATTTCTCTGATCAGTAGTGATTTGGAACACTCTTTCATATGAGTGGATATAATTTCAATTTCATCTTCTGAGAATTGTCTGTTCATATCCTTTGACCATTTATCAATTGGAGAATGGTTTGATTTCTTATAAATTAGGGTTAGTTCTCTATATATTTTGGAATAACTGTAAAAATGCTTTCCCAATTTGTTACTTCCCTTCTAATCTTGTTTGCATTAGTATTGTTTATACAGAAACTTTTTAGTTTGATGTAATCAAAATCTTCTATTTTGTGATCAGTAGTGATCTCTAGTTCTCCTTTGGTCATAAATTCCTTCCTCCTCCACAGGTCTGAGAAATGACTATCCTCTGTTCCTCTAATTTATTTATGATCTCGTTCTTTATGCCTAAATCATGGACCCATTTTGATCTTCTCTTGGTATATGGTGTTAAATGTGGGTCCATATCTAATTTCTGCCATACTAATTTCCAGTTTTCCCAATAGTTTTTTTCAAATAATGAATTTTTATCCCAAATGGTGGTATCTTTGGGTTTGTCAAACACTAGATTGCTATAGATGTACCCTTTTTTGTCCTTTGTATCTAATCTGTTCCACTGATTGACCGGTCTATTTCTTAGCCAGTACCAAATGAGTTTGGTGACTGCTGCTATATAATATAGCTTTAGATCAGATACAGCTAGACCTCCTTCATCTGACTTTTTTTTTCATTAGTTCCCTTGAAATTATCGACCTTTTATTCTTCCATATGAATTTTGTTGTTATTCTTTCTAGGTCATTAAAATAGTTTCTTGGGAGTCTGATTGGTATAGCACTAAATAAATAGATTAGTTTGGGGAGTATTGTCATCTTTATTATATTCGCTCGGCCTATCCAAGAGCACTGAATGTCTTTCCAATTATTTAAATCTGACTTTATTTTTGTGGCAAGTGTTTCGTAATTTTGCTCATATAATTCCTGACTTTCCTTTGGTAGATGGATTCCAAAATATTTCATACTATCAACAGTTATTTTGAATGGAATTTCTCTTTGTATCTCTTGCTGTTGGATTGTGTTGGTAATGTATAAAAATGCTGAGATTTATGTGGATTTATTTTATATCCTTTAACTTTGCTAAAGTTGTGAATTATTTCTAATAACTTTTTATTAGAATCTCTGGGGTTTTCTAAGTATACCATCATATCATCTGCAAAGAGTGACAGTTTGATTTCTTCATTACCTCATTTAATCTCTTTCTCAACTCTTATTGCCGAGGCTAGCATTTCTAATACAATATTGAATAGTAATGGTGATAGTGGGCAACCTTGTTTCACTCCTACTGATCAAACTTTCTATTTTTTAACAAGTACCAGCTTATTTTAATAATTATAACTTTATAGTAGAGTGTGAGATTTAGTACTGATAGGCTCCCTTCCTTCCTACTTTTTTTTAAAATTATTACCCTTGAGAATCTTGACCTTTATTTCTCCCATATAAATTTCATTATTATTTTGTCTTATTCTATAAAATAATACTTTAGTAATTTGATTATATGGCATTGAATAAATAATTTTGGCACTAGTGTTAATTTTATTATATTGGCTTGACCTACTGATGAGTAATTAACATTTCTCCAATTATTTATGTCTGTGTAAAGAATGTTTTGTAATTGGACTCCATAGGTCTTTTCTAGATAGACTCCCAAATATTTAATATCTTCTTTGGCCTATTTTGAATGTAATTTTTCTTACCAGCTATTTCTGTTGGGTTTTATTATCAATTTATTTTACATCCTGCAGTTTTGCTAAGTTTATTATTTAATTTTGACTCTTAAAGGTTTTCTAAATAAATTGCCGTATCATTTACAGAAGAGATCATTTTGATTTCTGTTTGCCTGAGCTTATTTCCTTAGTTTCTCTTTTTTCTTTTCTTGCTGTAAGTAGCATTTCAAGATTTTGTTAAAAGTGGTGGTGATAATTGTTATCCTTACTTCACCTCTGATCTTTTTGGAGAAGCCTCTAACTTTTTTTTCACTACATATGACATTTGTTCTTGATTTTATATAGATATTATCTACTAGATTAAACAAACAAAAAAAAAAGGTTCATTTATTCTTAAACTTTCTAGTGTTTTCACCAACTATGCATTGGACTTTTTGGCATGATCATTTATATTATTAACATGATTTGTTATATTTATAGTTTTTCTTATGTTGAATAATTCCTTCATTCTTGCTTTTTAAATCCAGCTTGGTAATGATATGTAATTTTAGTATGTTAATGGAGTCTATTTTTTTCAAAATTTCATTTTAAAATTTTGCATTAATATTCATTAGGGGTGATGTAGCAGTCAATTTTTTTTCCTACTTATTCTCTTTCTAATTTAGATATCAGGACCCATATTTGTGTTGTAAAAAAAAATTTTTTTTAAGTTCCCTTCTTTTCTTGTTATTGAAAACAGTTGATGTAATGTGAGAATTCATTGTTCTTTGAATGTTGATAACATTCACTGACAAATCAATTTGACTGGTTCTGGAGTTTTTGTTTGTTTATTTTGGATTCGATAAAGGATTGTTCAGTTTTTTTAGACTGGGTAATTAAATAGTGCATTATTTATTTTGTTCATCTGAGTATTTTATATTTTTTCCATAGTGAATTTCTAAAATTGGTGATCTTCTTTACTCCCAAAAGTGTGCCAATTTCTGAATGTCTCCTTCCTCTATATCGTAGCTTAAGAACAAAATATCCCAGTTATGAGTTCAAGACCAACAATTAATGTTTTTTAACTTCCAGCTTTTCTACTTCCTTTAGCTTCTCAACCAAACCAGCTTTTACCCTTCATCTAGATAGTCTTTTTATTCCCTTCAGATTCATCTGGTTTATCCATCCTTACCTGGCTACTCTTGTTTTCCTAACTAGCCTGGACTCCTTAGTAAGCCATTCTAAGGACTCTGTAAGCCCATGTTGATCTTTCATCCACCTTAACATCAAACCACACTTCTCTGTTCTACATTAGGAAATGACCAGAAAGTTGCTCTGAATGCTCTGAAAAATTCAGAATAATTTTTATTTGAATCATAACTACTTTCAAGCTAAAAATGACACCAACTGCATTTTTTCATGCAATTTATAGGGCTATTGAGTATGAGTAGAGAAAATTACAAAAGTGTGCCAACTGATTTCACAAAAAATGAATGCTCATCTCAGCTTCACTGAGGCTCAGAAATCTTTTTATTTATCTTGAATGGCTCCTTGATTGACTCCACAAAGCAATTGCTGCAAACTTGTAACATTTTTTTAAAGATCCCAACCCTATCCCCATTTCCCTCATTCTAGGCTGGCAATGTTGCCTTGGACTTTATTGAGGTCTTTCAGCCATGGTTTTCTCAATTTCTCTCTTCTCAATCTCAGAATTTCTCTGTACTTTCAATTTTCTCTCTTCATTCCTATTTATAAGGGAGAAATGTTTTTCCTTTTCAAAATTAAATCCTCTACTTTCTCTGCTTTATTTCATCATGGATATATTCTCTCTATCTCTGTCTCTCTTCTCTTCTCTTCTCTTCTCTTCTCTTCTCTTCTCTTCTCTTCTCTTCTCTTCTCTTCTCTTCTCTTCTCTTCTCTTCTCTTGTCTTCTCTCTCTCTCTCTGTCTCTCTCTCTCTCTTTTTTTTTCTTTTTCTTTTTTTTAAATAGTTTTTGTTTACCAGATATATGCATGGGTAATTTTATAATATTGACAATTGCCAAGCTTTTTGTTCTAATTTTTCCCCCCTTCCCCCTGCCCAGATGGCAGGTTGACCAATACATGTTAAATATGTTAAAATTTAAATTAAATACAATATATGTATACATGTCCAAACAGTTATTTTGCTATACAAAAAGAATCGGACTTTGAAATAGTGTACAATTAGCCTGTGAAGGAAATCTAAAATGCAGGTGGACAAAATTCACTCTCTCTCTTTCACTCACTCTCTCTTGCTCTCTCTCTTGCTCTTTACTTTTTGTACTAAATGGAAAGATATTTTCTAATACCCTCCTAAATCTCTTCTTCCTTTCACCACTGAACTTTTCAAGAACAGCAAATACTTATTACTGCTACTCCCTTGCTATTTACCTTCTTTCTCAGCCTCATGAACTTAGACTTACACACACACACACACACACACACACACACACACACACACAAATGCACATATTCTTTCTGGCTCTCTGGCTCTAGTTGTATCTCAACTGATTTCCCCCTTGTTAAAAGTTTTGTTAAGACTTCTAATTTTCTATTACTGGTATTTCCTAATGAATACATCTTCTCTCCTCCACCTTTAAAACTCTTTCTTGTAACAAATAACAGCACAATAAAACAGAGCAATACACTGACCATATGTAAATCTCATTCCATAACCTATTATAAAACATATACAAAATGGGAATTATTTTTTTAAATGAGATAATAAATAAATATTTCTTTAGCATAATCATATATAAAATCTTTTTTGCTTTCACAAAAGTGAAAGAAATGTGATTGAACATACATCATTATTTTTTTTAAATCTTGGCTTAACATTGTGTAATATAGAAGGTCAAAGATCAGGTTCTCGATTTAGTTTATTTCAATACATGGTTTTAGTGAATGTAATAAATGGAAAAGATATGTTTCAAGGATTTGAAATGAATGAAACTTATTGAGGGCAATGTTTTCTTAGTCATAGTTACTCACTCCATGCTACCCTGTGAAGAATTTTTTGAAACTTGGCTAGTAAATTTTCATCTTTTGTGAGATCAATGAGTTCTTTGCAAACTAATCAAAATATGTATATGTTTAACAAATTGTTCAAAATCTATGGATATTCTTTGAAAACATTTTAAAATAGAAAATGGGGTAGGGTGTTAAATGTATAGATGTGAGAATTTTGTAGATGCCATATTTTCATTGTATTTTGCAACAAAATCACAACAATGGAATCATTTCCAAACCCCCATGTCCAAGATGTTCTCTCCACAGCATAAGCATTTTCTTCTGAAAAGCAGTTACTTTTTCCTTGTTAGAAAGTTATCCTTTACTATGAAGGGACAGACTGTTTTGTTTTGTTTTTTACATATCTTCTAAGTCCCAGCTTCTTAAATTGTAATTCACAACCCTATATGGGGTCTTGTAAAGTTATGATTTATTATCAGATGTTTGGTTTCTATGCTTATTTTATATACCTCTATACATCATAATTTCTTGAGTAAAAAGTGGTTGCAATTGGAAAAAGTTTAAGGAGCTCTGATACAGATATAACATGGCTGATGGTGTTTTTTGTTACCATGGAAAAAAGTCAACAGACTTGGAACACTACTTTTTTTTTTTTTTTTTTTTTTTTTTAAGTCCAACTGTTCCAACTGTTCTTTTCAACAGTAGCACAAGATAGTCAGGGAGGGCTACCCAAACTCTGGGTAGTCCAAGAGATTTTTATCATCACTAACCATCTGATGTCCTGTCAGATTAGGACTGTTTTGATATTATCATATGGCTAATGAAGAGCCAGTTGTACAGCAAGAAGTGTCAGCTCTGTCTTAATTCCTGTTGTTCACCTATGGTTAATATTATATTTAACCTGTTTCTTTTTCTTTTTTCTAAAACATTTGCCCATTCTTTGAGGGTTACTTTAATTATAATCAAATAATTTCCACAACTCTTATTTAACAGGACACAGATAAGTAACAATTGCATTGTGCTCAAAGCAAATGAGTAAAAGTATCTTTCTCAACTCCTCCAAACTAGATCTCTCATTTTAGAATATTTCATATGTTTAATATATAAACATGTCACTCCCTGACATACAGATGATATGAAAGTGTTATCTTCCATATATTAAGTATTAGTAAATCATTATACCTTTCTATTTTTAGACAAAAAAATGAGGCATTATGACATAGTGGATATGAAAATGCCCTGGGTTCAAATTCTTCTTCAGACTCATATAGTTCAATGATATTAGACAAAGTATTTCACTTCTGTCCCATTGGACTATTCATCATTTTCTTATGTGTTCTGCCCTTTCTCACCTTTGCTCACAGCATTCATTACCTCTTTTGGAATGTCTTCTCACCAACAACCCTTTCAAAATCCTAATCTTTAAGGAAGGATCCACTCCAGTTGCTACCTCTTTTACAAAGCCTTCCCAGCTCCCAAACCTGGAACTTCTCCTCTTCGTACTTCCTTAGCATTTTCTCTGATCTCTTTTTTAGCACTAAAATCTATATACTTTGGATTGGGGTTGTTTGTAGTTTATATCTTATCTGTACTGCTAGAGCAGAGACCATGTCTTCATCTGCACACTTTTCAGAATTGTCTAGTATAGTACTTTGCTTATAGAGGCTGTTCATATCTTTGCTGAATGAAAGGTTCTCCATGAAATAACAATTAGTCACATTTGCTGTTAAATTACACCTCCAAGTATAATTTTAGTTTAGTTACCAATGGAAGTTACTTTAGTTACAACTTGGTGATTTACATGAATCTATTTTACTGGACCCAGATAAGATGCAATACATTGCAAATTCATCTCCAAATTCAAGGAGACAAAAATCTAACTTACAGATATCAAACTTACTGATGTTCTGCTTTCTCCCTTCTCTTATCTCCTCTTCCCCCCATCCCACTACCATTGGAATGAGACTGCCTACCTCTAAATTACTTCACACATCACAGCCTAATGTCATAGAATCCCTACCTTTATCACTTCCTTCACTGGATCTTTCCATCCCCAACCAGCCAATACTGCTATATTCTGTCTCCTGCTACAAATTCTAGATTGCACTTCCATACCCTGCTTGAGTCACTTCCCATAGTATCTAGAAGTGTAAATATTCTCTCCTGTTGTAGAGGGGTCAAAGTGTAGATTGAGTGGGAGGGTGGTAGTATGGACAAGATTATGTTTCCACTGATATGGTAGGGAGAAGTTATGTTCCTGGACCTCCCTAGACTTTAGATTCTACTTTCCCAAAGAGAAGAGTATTAACATAAGTAAACTTTCTAGTACTGTTATTATTATATTAATCTAATTTCTTCCAGTCTCCCCACTTGAATCCATTTTCCATACACTAACAGGTTTACATTAATGAAAACTATATCTGACTTTCTCTCCATTACACAAAAAACTTTTAGTAGCCTTTTCACAGCAAACACAAATATCTCAGGTTGGCATTTAAAGCCTTCTATAATTGGGCTCTCACCTTAGCTTTCCAATCTTTTTTCATATTTCTTCCCTTCACACATTCAGCATTACATCCAAACTAAGCTGTTCACTGAAGTCCTGCCAAGAATGCTTTACTCTTCTTTGGGCCACCTCTTCTCAAGAATCCTTGCTTTCTTTCAGTATCAGGTAGCTCTTCCTATAGAATGCCTTTCCCAGTTGTCTCAGTTAAGTCAGAAACTGACTTATTTTTGACTTGGTATTCCCAATGCCTAATGTGGCCCTTTATTCATTGTTTTTTCCATTGAATTATTTATATCAATATATCAAAAGCCCTGGGAAAAAGAGCATATATAGTGCCATTTTGTAGATGAGGAAACTGTTTCTTTGAAGTCATTTTTATTTATCAGATAATTAGTAAGTGGTAGAGCAGGACACAGAACCCAGGCTCCTAGTTAATTGCTTTTGTGAATACATCATTAAGTGGACTTTTGTGGGGCTCACTTGGAAACCTAAGAGGGATTAATAACCTTTTTTCTTATGGGTTTATGAGTTCCAAGTTCTGCCATTCACTAACTCTGTAATACTGGGCAGTTCATTCACCTTGTCTGGGCCACTTTTTCTTATCTATAAAATGACTATGTAATTCTTTTTTTTTTTAAATAATACTTTATTTTTTTCACCAATTACATTTAAATACAATTTTTTACATTCATTGTTGTTGTTTTTTTTTTTTTTATTTAGTTCAAGATTCTAAATCTCTCCCTTCCTTCTCCCTTCTAGAGATGGCAAAGCAATCTAATACAAGTTATATATGTAGTGCATATATGTAAACCATTTCTTATTAGGACCATGTAATTCTTAATGTCTCTTCCACTTCTAAAATTCTTTGTAATTTTGTATTACAGAAACAAAGTGAATGCCTGTTATGTTATATCAGAATATGATTTAGTTAATGCTGTTGTCCCTCCTAGAACTGAGGCCACACTTCAGTCTCGCATCTGAAAGTGATACAGCTGATCAGGACGACCTGGATGTTGAAGATGACGGTGATGAACAGCCTCCCACTCAAACTAATCGAAGACCTCAGGCAGTCATTGAAGATGCTGTGGCCACATCTGGAGTGAGCACACTCAGTTCCACAGTATCTCATGATTCCCAAGGTGCTCACAGGTCTCTGAATGTCCAGCTTGGGAGAATGAAAATAGAAACAAATAGGTAAGTGTTCATTTTGTGAATCCTTTTTTTTTTTTAAGTTAGTTTTATTGACTCTATTTAAAAGAAAATTCTATATCTCCCTCTTCCTCCTACATTTCAAGGAATTTAACCCTGCCATGAGGGGGAAATGCAGTTAAAAAACAATTGTGTGAACTTGATAGTACATGCAACATTTTATCCTAATAAATAGTCCCCTGCTTCTTTGCTGAGAGGAGGGAGGTATGTTTCATTATCTGGTTTCTGGGACTGTTAATAGTTTTTCACTTACCAATTTCACTTCCTTTTAGTGACATTTTCATTTACATTGTTGCAGTAATTGTGAATATCATTTTTTTGGGTTCCATTCATTTCACTATGCATCAATTCATACATATTTTTCCATGTTTCTCAGAATTCCTTGTGTTTGTAATTTTTTGCTAAACAATAGTAGTCCATAATATTCATATTCCACAATTTTCAACCATTCCCCAATCTATGAAAACCTCCTTTGTTTCAAGTTTTTGCCATCACAAAAAGGTTCCACTATGAATACTAATGTATATATAGAATTTTCTTTGTTTTGACCACCTTATGACATAGGCCTAATAGTGAGATCACTAGAGCAAAGGGTATTAATTATTTAGTCACTTTTCTTGGATGATTCCAAATTGTTTTCTAGAATGGATATGATCAGTTCACAGGAATACTTACTAGATATTAGTATGTCTATTTTCCCACAATCTCCAAGTGTTGATTTTTCATCTTTGCTGGGATGTTGTTTTTTTTGTTGTTGTTGTTGTTTTGTTTTGTTTTGTTTTTAATTTTATAAAATTGACTCTTTTTTTTCTATCTACTTTGGTAGACAATGAAAATTCAAATAAATTCAGTACTTTTTTTAACATGATTTCTAGCTCGTTCTTTACAAAATAACATTAATGGATTCATGATTTCATCAACTTAGGTCTCCTTCCCCTCCACAGAAATTATAAATGCTCTGTGCCTTCTTGCCTATGTAACTTTTGTTCATATTTCCCCACAGATCCTTTATAGCAGATCAGTATAGTGGCAGAAGAAACTCTCCATTTGTACTTTTGCTATCATTGGCACACTTCTATACCAAACAGAATGTTTTAATTTAGCTAATTTGGTTGAAAACCACTTTTTCCCCCATTAACATGGATGTCAATTCATCCTTTGGAGCTTTATCCTTTAGGTTCTTTAGAGCAACTTCATATGTAACATTTCATAGACTGCCTAGGAAATAGATTCCAAAGCAAAATACTCCCTCTGACACATAGTTAAAGAACAGAAAGTATACATTCTTGAAAATCCATGGATTTTCCACAGTTCTTTCCAGAAAAAAGGGAGTGGGGCAAAAGTTAATGTTTCTAAGTGGTTTGCTTTTGACTAATTAAGGATAAACATTAGCAAATAGTTACTGTCAGGTTCATTTGACCAAAAAGACCAAATGTATTAAATTTAATTTGTCTTCATGGGACCTTGGTAGCACAGATTCAGCATATGTGTGACTTAAACTGACTGTTAGAATTTCCTCTTTCCCCCCTGCTTTTGGTATAACTCAAAGCCTAAATCTTTATAATTTATAGCTTCCTTTAATAACAGAGAATCAGCTGGTTACAGTTGATTTTTTTAACTCTGGCTATGCAAAGAGATGGGTTTTTTGTTTGTTTGTTTGTTTTTAGACAAGCAGAAAAATAATTCAAAGCCTAAGGGATTCTTATTATAAAGGCTCAAATTTCATGACTAGGTTTATTATTAAAGATAAAAGACATATATTATCTTATTGCCACTTAGGAAAACTGTTCCATTTTTCTCTGGATAGTTCAGTAAAATTACTTTTCATTGATTTATTTAGATTTTTAAAAGTTAATCTGAAAAATATGAAACACATTCCATATCTAACTATATATATTGTGTTTTCAAGGTTGAAAAAATAAAATCTCAAATTACTTTAGTTTGATGAACAATTTCTCTTAGAGAGTCTTGTTATAAAATGGAGGAAGGGAGAATAGAAATCATGGCTTTCCCTGGTCTCATTTCATACTGTAATACTTGATTTCTTTATGTGTCAACACCCCAGTTCTCAGAGTAGGAGAATTTTCTTGTTTTTGAAATCACCTTTTGAGCCCAGCTTCTCCCACCTCCTCCTTATATCTGATCATACTTTCAATTCTTCACCCATTTGTGGAAATCCAGCACACACATGGACAAGTTTGGTGTGGGACATTTACTAAAAGTAATAATATAAGCTTTGCTTGAAGAGCTATGCTTACAAGGAATATATCACTTTTTGAGGCAGGCAGCCCATTCCTTCAAAGATGTAATTAGTAGTTTGCCTTCCTGGAGCTTCTACTCATTAATCTTTCTACCTTACTTATCCCACTCTTTTAGTTATTCCTCTCCCAAATTCCTATTCCTTTGTCTTAAAAGATTGCATAAATAATAAATTTTTAGATATTGCCATTAATTCAAAAGTCAATTTTAGTTTCACAGTTCTCACCGGTTAGTGTCACTAACTCACCAACAGACTATATTTGAAAAGTTCATTGTTTATAGTTTAGCAGAAATGGTGATCAGGTTTCCAGCTTGCCTACAGATTCATAATGTTCACATGAAGATCTTTGAAGTTCTGTAAATCCCAGCTCACCCATATACTTACTCATCCTGTGCAGTGCACTGACTGGAGTCAGTAGAGTTTGCTTTAAATGCTACCTCTAGGGATTTCTGTGTGTTCTATCTAGTCTCCTCATTTGTGAAATGAAAGTGTTGGACCAAAATCTCCTCCAGTTCTATGAGTTCCTCTAGATTCTTTGTATTGTCTGGATAATTCTGAGCATATGGAGTGTCCAGTTATTTTTCCTCCAAGCCACATAACCAACTCACCTCCATTTCTAGGATAATAATACTATTCTCTGGTAATTCCCTTATTGTTTGCTTCATCTACCTAATTCATTCTCCATAATATGTTTTATCCTGTTCACATCTGCTTTGCACCTCATAGACCCTTTTGATGTTCAAATGTTCCTGAGATTTTGTGGGCTAGTGAAGCGCAAACTTTAGCATATTCTGCCATTCTGGAAAGGCTTTGAATACCAAAAATTCTCCTATTTCAAATATTATGATATTTCCCTGTCTTTCCAGGGAAAAGTATATTCCAGGAAAGGATCATATGTGAGCATAAATTTAAAATTTGATGAAATCTTGCAGGACATTTACAAATGAGGTTTTGGTAGTTTAAATCAAGTCAAGTGGTGAAACCAGTATTGAACCCCAGTCTTCAAATACAGTATTCTCCTGTAGAGGAGAAAATAATGTTACCTTTCCAAAGGATTCCCCCCTTGTGATAGAAAAGAATGTTTTTGCTCACATCCCAAAAGTCACTCTAAGTCTATATTACTTTTCTCTCTCATATGTACCCTCATCACTTAGGGAATATTCCATTTTTTCCTCTCTCCTTAATTGTAATAGAAAGGGAGAGTTTCCTTATGACCACTACAGTAACAGTTCACTTCTAAGGGATATTTATAAGTTATTTGTATCTTAATGGTTGATTTTCCTTTTCTTGCCATAGTCAAAGCCATAGAACAGTATTTCTCAAATATTATTAGTTTGAAAAGAGAAAAGGAAATGTTTTTTCTTCATTGCATACATATTTCTCTGGGTTTTTTGATAATGGACTAGACTTTGAGTAGTGTTTGTTAAAACAGCAAGATTTAATTTGCTATTTTGTATTTACCAAAGAAAATAGGATAATTGGGGCAGCTAGGTGGAGCAGTGGATAGAGCACCAGCCCTGAATTCAGGAGGACCTGAGTTCAAATCTGGCCTCAGACACTTAGCTATGTGACCCTGGGCAAGTCAACCAAGTAACCCCAGCCTCAGGAAAAGAAAGAGAGAGAGAGAGAGAGAGAGAGAGGGAGAGAGGGAGGGAGGGAGGGAAGGAGAGAGGGAGGGAGGGAGGGAGGGAGGAAATAGGATAATGTGTATATTCAAATGATTTTGGTTGGAAATTGCATTTCTAGGATAAGTCATGTCGAATCCTTCCAACAGACAGAGCTCAGACTAGAAGATTTATTAATGATATCTTTAAATCTAACAACGTTTAGTCAAATTGTTCAATATGAATTTTTCTCTCTATAGATTGCTAGAGGAATTAGTTCGAAAAGAGAGAGAATTCCAAGCACTCCTTCATCAAGCAATCGAAGAAAAAGATCAAGAAATTAAACATCTGAAGCTTAAGTCACAACCAATAGGTAAATGATAGAGAATCTTTTTTTTTTTTTATTATCTTTTTTTTTTTATTATATATATATATAAAATGATAGAGAATCTTAAAGTAACACTTTTCAAATGGGTTGTAGTAACCAAAAAAATTAGGGCAAAACATAATTTTTGTTTCCTGTACTCAGTTGCCATATTTGAATCATACCTGTTAGCAGCATTTGCCTTGGGGGAAGGAGAAAATAAAGTCTATCATTAATGGTAGTAAACAATCAAAAAATCAATATTAATTAAGCACCTACATTGTGCCAGGCACTGTACTTAGTGCAAAAAAGAAGCAAATAAGTAAAAATAGGCTTTTGAAATATATATTATACACACACACACACACACATATGCATATGACATTGACATGACAGCATTGTGTTTTTCTCTACTTGAAGACCAAAGAAGCTAAAAACACACCTATTTTAAAGGTTTATAATGTAACACTTTACTGATATGTCCCCCAGTAGAGGTGGCCTATGTGTACCTTGTAAGGTAGAAAAGTCATAGCCTAGTTGGCTAAAGAGGAGAGGAAGAAAAGAGATTGGTGTTATGTTTCAGAACCTCCATTGATTCTCCCAGTGTGGATGTTCCCTCCAACTACATACATTACAGTAATTCTGTAGTTTATTAGACAGTTTTCATCAGTTACTGTGGCCCCAAAAAGATGTCACCTGACAGGCAAATTTTAGGTGATAAATCTTTCCTTACTTAGCCAGGCTGGTTTGTGGACAAGAGATGTGTTTCATCACCATCTGTACAATAATTCTTCCAAGCGTGCAGTGAATCTAGCTTAAACTTATTCTGCTAGGCTGCCTTTAACATCCTTGGGTAAGACATTACAATAAGGCTTCGTTGGCGGTTGCTGTTAGCATATTCAATTGTGTTATGCTATGGTCAAGTGAAAAGACAAATACTACACAATTGGCATAAATTCTGAAAGCTCACCAAACTAAGTAGATAAGAATGAAAAGTGTGAGGATCATTCTATCATTTCCAACAATCAGTTACAAAATTGTGATCTATTTTTATATGTATAATATGTACCAAAATATTCATAAGTATATCTATACACATAAACATATACATATAAACACACTATATATTTACATGTGTGTACAAGTATGTGTGTACGTACACACAAACTAGTTTTTGTTTTCTACCAGTTATGTTTTTTGATGACAGAGTGAAAACCTATGAAAATGTTCAGATCTTATAATTAGAAGGTCAGAGTTCCCAGATATCCAATTATATGAAATATACGTGGTGTAGAAACTAAACATTTACAAACCACATTTTCTCTAGACATTCCTGGACTGTATGTTTGTCACCTCAATTCTCCTGGCATAGGAGCTGAAGACTCTGAACTTATCGACTGGCTGAGAGAAAATGGAGCTGATGAGGACACTATAAGCAGGGTAAAAAAAAAAAAATGTTAAGAATCTGTGAGATAGGGGCAGGTAGGTGGCACAGTGGATAAAGCACCAGCCTTGAATTCAGGAGGACCCGAGTTCAAATCTGGTCTCAGACACTTAACACTTCATAGCTGTGTGACCCTGGGCAAGTCACTTAACCCCAGCCTCAAGGAGGGAGCAGGGGGTGGGAGGAAGGGGGAATCTGTGAGATAACTTTTAATCTTTTGAAAGCTAGAGGGTTTGGGGGGAGAAAATTTTCAAGCATGTTTCTAATATTAGAGTAGCAAAAAGTTGAAAAATCAGAATGGGTAAATAGAGCCAAGAAGAACAAGGAATATTTAATATTTATATCTAATTCAATCCCACAGTTTAAGAAATATTTTGATAAGACATTATTCATTTTAGAGGTTATTGTGGCATTTCTTTGCAATTGTAGACTTATTTGAACAATGAATACTTAGACTATTTAATGTAGTAATGAGATTGGTGACCTTAATACAGGCATAAGCAATTTCTTCTGGTCAAATAAGATAATATATCTAATTGTAGGATTCTCATTGTATATTTTTCCTGGGTTACAAATAACAACATAAATGATAATGCTTAAATACTTATCTACATGCTGGTTATAGGATGCATGAGTTATATTACTTCTTTCATGCTAGCTCAGCATTCTTACAAGAATGATACTGTCAAGATCTCAGGTTTTTGTTTAAAGTAAAATTATCAGAGATCATTCATGTTCCACCTTCCCCACACCTTCCAAGTGAAAACTATTGAGTGACCAGATAAAACTTAGAGCAGCTCTAGAAAATTGCAGTCTTTCAAGTTATTGATAAATGATTGGAAAAAGTATATCCCACCTATAAGATATATAGCACTTCATTCAATAATGTTAAAAAAAAAAAATCATGTCCCTGGTCAAGATGCGGATTGACATTGCTCTTCACAATGAAATACCAGTGATATCTGACTGCCTACAACAAGCCATATTAATCATAAACTATATTTGAAATTAAGCACAGCACTAATTCAGACATTATTTCTGTGTAATTTTTAATCATTTGGATATGAGCAAAGCTGAAATATTTTTTGATGTGTGTAGAGGGCTGAAACTCTGAATCAGACAAGAGAGCACTTAAGGCTACTTATTTGATGTGAAACAATGGCTTTATTAGCATATATTTGGATGATGACTCTCCTCACCATTGGTGCTTGCTGAATGTTTGGTAGTAAAGATAATCTTAGTCAAGGATTGGAGGGCAGAAGGAGAGGAGGAGAGAGGCTGGAGACTCCGGACTGCAAAATCCAGGATACATCTTTGGCAAGCCACATGGCAGCTTGCCTGCGTCCTTCACTTCTCCCCTAAAGACCAAGGACTTTGATTTATCTTGACTCTGGCTGACCCTGAGGCCCTCCAGGAAGCTAACCCATACTTTACAGATATGAAAAATATCTGCTAATCAATGTTAACTGAAGTGATGATAATGTTTAGTACATTTGACAAAGGGAACACAGTAAACATTTTAAAATCACTTGAAGAACATACATTTGCATGCTGACAATTCCCCTGGGGCTCCTAGATGGCCACACACCTTGCTTGCATTTATTTTCTGTTACTGAATATGCTTAAAAGTAATTGATGACTGCATGGTTTATTAAAGATATTTTCTATTTCAGCCTTTTAATAAATGAAAAACAGATTCTCCCTCAATTCCACAATAATGAGGAGTTATATTAAATTTTCTTTGATTTCTTTTTAAAATTATTACCATAATCTGAAATTAAAATCTAGTTACAAGGACTTCAATGTCCTTATTTTTATATCTCTTTTTTCCCCTTAGTTTTTGGCTGAAGACTATACTCTAGTTGATGTTCTCTACTGTGTTACTCGCGATGATCTGAAATGCCTGCGGCTGAGGTAACATGATTTTTTTTTTATTATTGTTTAAGGCATATAGTTGAGGCAACCTAAGTGGTGCAGTGTTTACAGTGCCAGTTCTGGAATCTGGAACAGTCTCACCTTCTTGAGTTCAAATCTAGCCTAGATACTTAATTGCTGTGTGACCCTGAGCAAGTTGCTTAATTCTATTTGCCTCAGTCTCCTCATCTGTCAAATGAGATAAAAAAGGAAATTACAACCACTGCATTGTCTTGCCAAGAAAATCACAAATGGGCTTATAAAGAGCCAGAGATGACTGAAAGATGACTGAACAACAAGGTATATGGTGTAGTGAAAAGAACAATATGGTAAGAGTCACAAAGACCAAGTACTAGTGTACTGCTAGAAAAGCCTTGTGAACATGGCCTCAGTTTTTTTGTCCATATAAGAACTTTATAATGTTCCATACTAACTCTAAAATTCTAAATTTTTTTTACAAAGACATATAGTTTAACTGATAGAATATTTTAAAATACACTAGACAAATATTTTTAGACTTTTTGCTGTATATTTCACAATATAAAAATTCTAAGACTTATTCCACTCCTGAATATACCATATTTTACAAGAATAGGGATCCTCTATAAAGAATTTTGTTATTGTTCAGTCATTTTAGTCAGATCTGACTTCATGACCCCATTTGAGGTTTCCTTGACAGACACTGGAGTGCTTTGCCATTTCCTTTTGCAGCTCAGTTGCCAGATGAGGAAATTGAGGCAAACAGTTAAGTGACTTGCCAGGGTCATATAACTAGTAAGTATTTGAGGCCAGATTTGAACTCAGGAAGATTCAACTTTCTGACTCCAAGGACCTCATTCTCGACTCTAAGACTTGGTTCTTCATCCACTGTGCTACTTAATTACCTATATGGATGCTCCTTAATAATTTTAAAAGTTTATATCTGATTTAGTTGCAGATAAATAGTTCTTTATATTAGTTTGAGCATGTAAAAAGCCACTTTCTAGAATGACTCATTTGAAAGATGTCATATTTCAAATTTTCAGTTTTGTTTCTTGAGATTATGCAGATTAGAGGGGAAAAGCAAGTCAGGAGTGGGGTTAGAATAGATTTAGGGGTGATACACAGTGTCATATTAGGAAGTTAAATTCAGGCTTTTTCTGGTCATAATAGCTCTCAATGTTAAGAAACCATATTGTATAGATGATTGAGGGTATTGTGGAAATGAAATATTATTCATGTTTCTTGTGTTTTTACCCAGGGGAGGGATGCTGTGTACGCTGTGGAAAGCTATCAGTGACTTTCGAGAAAAAAAACCTTGACTGTGTGTGTGGCTCAACATTACTCTGCTCTTCAGTGGATATTTTCAAAATTCACCCAGCACAGGACTGATGTTTTGAGGAAGGGTGGGTGCCAGATGGAGGGGGTGATGTGAGGCGAAGAGGGAGAATTGGAAGAGGTGAAGGAAAAGAAAGATCCTGCACTTTAATACAGTATTTGTTTACCAATGCTAAAAACAACACTGCAGCTTCCTAACTGCTTAAATTTCTACAATTCATATGGACTCTATTTAAAGAATGTTTAGTCTAAACATTTTTTACACAGGGACGTATTTTTATCCTAGGAGATATGATCCTTTAAAGAAGCAAATGTTAATTTCACACAAAAGAGATGTAACATTTCATATAATTGTGCATCACTGGAACAAAAGCAAAATGTGACCATAATTTTTTTAGGTTTACATTTGTTAATAACCTATAATAGTAATTCATAATTTCAGTTATTGTGTAAAACTTATTTTTAAGTGTGCAGAATCTGTGAGCAGTTGTTTTTACTTACTAGTTAATTATAATATTGTATAGTTTTTGTAACTTAAGTTTCTGGTCTATGGTACATTTGTTTTAGAGTTGTTTATGTACTACTGAACTGTACCAGTTGTATATGCCTGAATAATAGTAATGTTAGCTTGTTCTAAAGCTATCTATTGTGACACACATTCTTAAAAGTAAAAAGAATCTAAACATAGTTTTTGATAAATTCTGACTAGAGTTTTTATTTCATTTTGTGAAATCAAGTTAACTATTGTGTAAAATTCTTCGCCAATATGCTCACCTAAAACATTTAATGGAATTTAGGTTTTGTACAAGAGATCACAGAATGACTGACTATCCAGCATCCTTCAGAATCAGAAGCCAACAGCAATAATGACTAACATTTATATTCAAAAAATAAAAAAAGAAGAAAAGATAGTAGTCCTTAGCCTCAGGAAGCTTACAAACTATTAGGGAGGACTACATATATAAAGGGAAATTGAGAGCTGGAGAAGCTGCATATGGGGAGTGGAATGAGCTAGAGGTCCCATAACTGCCTCTACATAGGAAAGCTTTGGGAGGAACTTAGTGCTCCAGCTTTCCAATTAGAGAGAAGCGGGAAGGAGATGGATAATAAAGGCTGAATTAGAAGCACAAGAATGAGGTGTGGTGTTTGTTGTTGTTCAGTCATGACCCCATTTGGAGTTTTCTTGGCAAAGATATTGGAGTGATTTGCCATTTTCTTCTCCAACTCATTTGACTGATGAGAAACCTGAGGCAAAATTAAGTAACTTGTCCAGGCTCACACAGCTCGTATCTAAGGCCAAATTGGAATCCAGGAAGAGGAGCCTTTCTGATTCCATGCACAACTCTCTACCTATTGTGCCACTTACACAGTATATTCTTCATATATATGCCAGATACAGTATATACTGCAGGTATCATAAGTCAGTTATACATTAACAGCTCCTACTTATCCTGGAAAGAGTATCTTACCCCATGAAACCAAATAGAGCAACGAACGAAGAACAGAATGACTTAGATAATGTTACTATGTGCTAAGCACTAAGCACATAAAGACAAAACTAGAAGTATTAAATATTGAGGGATTCAAAGTCTATACTTCTTGGGCAAAGTCACAGAGGCAAGAGAGGGGATGAAATATTCAAGGATGATCTAATAAAGTCTTAAAAAAGTCAACAGCCAATGTATAACTAATTAGTCCCACATAAGATGCCATGGGGGAGGTAGGAAGGAGAAACAGAGTACCTATACTGTGCCAGATGCTATGCCAAATATTTTGTTATATCATTTGATCTTCACAACTCTGCAAGGGAAGAGCCCTTCTTATCCCTGGGAAAACTGAGGCAGAGGATAAGTGACTTACCTGGTCACACAATTAGTGTCTGGATTTGAACTCAAGTCTTTTTAATTCCAGGCCAGCTCTCTGTTCATTGCACTCTGACATAGTTTCTACTCTTGGAAAATTTTGTCTTGGAAACATGACTTAATGTGAAATGATCAGTTAATGGTATTGTAATCTCATATGTATTATTGTAACTCATCGTATGCATATTCTATGTAATAGATGTGTATGTATGTTCTAAATGGCTCTTTAGAAAGGTAATGTATATGTTAGGTACATTGTAGAATGTATTATATGTAGTATATATACCATGTTTAGCATATATGCAGTAAATGCTTCCTGTAGAATATTCTATATATAATAGTATAGTATAAAGATAATCTTTAATAAATTTGAATGTGTGAGATATCACCATATTTTAAAAAAATATTTTAGATGTATATATCCTATAAATAGCATTTATACTATGTGTAACATATAAATGCATGAACTTTTATAAATATATAAATTATGAGTGTATGTTAGCCACAAAAATTATATGAGTGGCAAATATTATATGTACCATATATACATGTATGGACTATATGTCTAATATGGATGTATGCTTATTTAGCACTTATGTACCAAATTTTACAGGATTTATCTATCTCCATCTCTATATATATCCACATTGTTCAATGGACATATACTATTATATTTAGTATCTCTATATATTATTGTGTATGATCTATATATGGTATATTCTGTGTCTAATACTATATATACTAGGTCAGTTCATTTTCAAGATGGACCAAAATGGCATCGTTCTGACATCAAATGACATTGAAATAGCTATCTATACTACTGTGCTATAGGATGTATGGTAGCCTCATATATAGTCTATAGCACTTATAGTCTAAATTTTATAATATATATCCATATATATTTATATATCCATACTGTTCAATGGACATATAGTATTATATTTAGTATCACTATATTTACTGTATGTAGTCTATGTATTATATTCTGTGTCTAGTACTATACATACTGGTTTGGTTCATTCTCAAGAAGAATCAAAATGACATCAAAATAACTATATACACTACTGTGCTATGAGATGTATACTAACTTCATATATATATATATATAGGACATATACATATATGTATATGTGCTTTATATGTATGTACCATGCAAATATCTAGTATATGAAGTTTAGAATGTTTTACATGATATCTGTAGTATCCAGTGTGTAGAATAATATATATCTGTCATACTTAGTCTGTGTGTGGAATATATACTAAGGCAACTAGGTGGTGCTGTAAATAGAGAGCTGCAGCTAGAGTCAGGAAGATTAATCTTGAGTTCAAATCCAGCCTCAGACACTTACTAGCTGTGTGATCCTGGGCAAGGCACTTAATCCTGTTTATCTCTGTTTGCTCTTCTGTCAAATGAGCTGGAAAAGGAAAAGGCAAACCACTCCTAGTATCTGCCAAGAATGGCAGATGGATGGCAAATGGATCAGTAGAGATTCTGAACAACAACAATAAATACTATATATTATACTACCTCAAAAAATCCAATATAATTAATTTCTTTGTTTAATAGTAATAACTAGCATTTATAAAGCACTTAAGTTTCTGCTATATAAATATTATGTCATTTTATCTTCACAAAAACCCTAGAAGGTGGGTGCTCTTTCCCTTTTATTGCTAATGAGGAAGCTGAAGGTGACAGGTTAAGTTACTTTGGGTCACAGAACTAATAAATGTATGTGGTCAAATTGGAACTCAGGTCTTTGTAACATAATGTCTATTATAATTCCTAACTCTAGCCAGCGTAATATGTAACTGCTTTGAATGATAATAATATTAACTAACATTTACATAGTGCTTACTATATTACAGGCACTGCACTAAGCACTTTACAATTATAATTTCATGTGATCCTTACAACACCCCTGTAAGGCAAGTGCTGTAATTATCATTCTGGTATGGGGATGGAAACATACACTTCATTGCAAAACATCATAATAGCCACAAGACAATAATAGCCAAATAATAGCCAAAACATAATAGCCAAAAGAATCTTTAAAGTGTTGTGGTAATACTAAATTCTCAGCATACCCAGCATTAAAGACAAAAATTCCTACTAAGAGTAGCAGAGGTAATTTGGTCACATCATGGGCTTGGTTATGTCTCTTTTGCAAACAAGGAGGGAACTCTACCAGATTGGAATGTAAAGGAGGAGTTGGGGACATGAGCTAAGGCTGAGTGGAAGGGCAGAACTTGGCAAATGAAGAGGTGGAGAACATGACTGCATAACATACAGGAAACAAGGACTAGACTGGCCTGGCTGGAATAGTGGAGATAAAATTTGAGTGGGAGGAGGTAGACACTTGCTAGATTAAAAAGAGCTTTGAATATCAGACTAAGGAATCTGAACTCTACAATGCTATTCTCATTACCTAGGATGATATAGGAGTTACATTATAAATGCAGAATAGGGAAAACATCCACATCCACTAAAGAAAAATTGCAGGTAAAAATATTTCAGTAAGTCAAGCAAAACCAGAGAAATGAAACAATTGAAAAGAATGTCAAGTACCTTATTAGAAAGACAACAGACCTGGAAAACAGATCCAGGAGAGACAATTTCAGAATAATCGGACTCCCTGAAAAATGTGAGGAAAAAAAGAGCTCGGACACCATTTTCGAGGAAATTATCAAAGAGAACTACCCAGACGTTTTGTAAACAGAGGGTAAAATAGACATTGAAAAAATTCATCAATCACCTACTGAAAGGGACCCTAAAATCAAAACGCCAAGAAATATAGTGGCCAAGTTCAAGAACCATCAGACAAAGGAAAAAATACTGGAAGCTGCTAGAAAAAAGCAATTCATATATGGAGGAGCCACAATAAGGATAACCCAGGATCTAGCAGCGTCCACATTAAAAGAACGAAGGGCCTGGAACATGATATTCCGAAAGGCTAAGGAACGTGGTATGCAGCCAAGAGTAACTTACCCAGCAAGAATGAGCATCATTTTCCAGGGAAGAAGATGGACATTTAACAAAATAAATGAATTTCATCTATTCTTGATGAAAAAGCCTACATAAAATGTTTGATCTTCAAATACAGAACTCAAGAGATTTCTAAAAAGGTAAAAAAATCTTGAGAACTATACTTCTGCCATAAAAATATGTAAAGAATATATGTATAATTTGTCCTAGAAACTAGAGGTGGAAAGGAAATTATATCATAAAAAAGTGTAAAGTGGTGGTACTGCATCACATAAAGAGGCAAAGGTAACCTTTTATATCTGAGAGAAAGAAAGGAGGGAGATGAACATAGTGTGTATCAATAGACATATTCGATTTACAGTGAAACTTCTTCCACTTCATTGAAAAGTGAGAGGGAAGGAGTAAGCTAAGGGGAAGGAAAACAGAAATTGTGAGGAAAAGAGGTAAAATAAGGGGAGGAACTTTAAGGTGGGTGAGGGATACTAAAAAGGGAGGGCTGTGAAAAGCAAGTGGTGTTCACAAGTTGAATACTGGGTAGAGGGGTAAGAGGGAAGGAAAGGAGAAAAGCGTAAGCAAGGATTAACTGGATGGCAAGCAATATAGAATTAGTCATTCTAACCATAAATGTGAATAGGGTAAACTCCCTCATAAAGAGGAAGCAGTTAGCAGACTGGATTAAAAGTCAGAATCTTACTATATGTTGTTTACAGGAAACACACCTGAAACTGGGTGATACATTCAAACTAAAAGTAAAAGGGTGGAGCAGGATCTACTATGCTTCAGGCAAAGCCAAAAAAGCAGGGGTAGCCATCCTCATCTCAGATCAAGCAAAAACAAAAATTAATCCAATTAAAAGAGATTAGGAAGGGCATTATATCCTGCTAAAGGGTAGCATCAATAATGAAGCAGTATCAATATTAAACATATATGCACCAAGTGGTGCAGCATCTAAATTCTTAAAAGAGAAATTAAGAGAGCTGCAAGAAGAAATAGACAGCAAAACTATAATAGTGGGAGATCTCAACCTTGCACTCTCAGAATTAGATAAATCAAACTACAAAATAAATAAGAAAGAAATCAAAGAGGTAAATAGAATACTAGAAAAGTTTGATGTGACAGATCTTTGGCGAAAGCTAAATGGAGACAGAAAGGAGTATACTTTCTTCTCAGCAGTTCATGGAACCTATACAAAAATTGATCATGTACTAGGGCATAAAAACCTCAAAATCAAATGCAGTAAGGCAGAAATAGTAAATGCATCCTGTTCAGACCACAAAATTACATTTAATAAAAAGCCAGGGGAAAATAGATCAAAAAATATTGGAAACTAAATAATCTTATACTAAAGAATGATTGGGTAAAACAGCAAATCATAGACATAATTAATAACTTCACCCAAGAAAATGACAATAATGAGACATCATACCAAAATGTGTGGGATACAGCCAAAGCAGTAACACGGGGAAGTTTTATATCTCTACAGGCCTACTTGCATAAAATTGAGAAAGAGAGGGCCAACGAATTGGGCTTACAACTAAAATTGCTAGGAAAGGAACAAATTAAAAAAAACCCAGACAAACACAAAACTTGAAATTCAAAAAATAAAAGGTGAGATTAATAAATTGAAAGTAAAAAAACTTTTGAATTAATTAATAAAATTAAGAGTTGATTCTATGAAAAAACCAACAAAATAGACAAACCCTTAGTAAACCTGATTAAAAAAAGGAAAGAGAAAAAGCAAATTATTAGTCTTGAAAATGAAAAGGGAGAAATCATCACTAATAAAGAGGAAATTAGAACAATAGTTAGGAGCTACTTTGCTCAACTTTATGCCAATAAATTCAATAACTTAAATGAAATGGAAGAATACCTTCAAAAATATAGCTTGCCCAGATTAACAGAAGAAGAAATAAGTAGTCTAAATAGTCCCATCTCAGAAAAAGAAACAGAACAAGCTATTAACCAACTCCCTAAGAAAAAATCCCCAGGACCAGATGGATTTACATGTGAATTCTACCAAACATTTAAAGAACAACTAACTCCAATGCTATGTAAACTATTTGAAAAAATAGGGATTGAAGAAGTCCTACCAAATTCCTTTTATGACAGACATGGTACTGATACCTAAACCAGATAGATCGAAAACTGAGAAAGAAAACTATAGACCAATTTCCTTAATGAATATTGATGCTAAAATCTTAAATAAGATATTAGCAAAAAGACTTCAGAAAATCATCTCCAGGATAATACACTATGACCAAGTGGGATTTATACCAGGAATACAGGGCTGGTTTAATATTAGGAAAACTATTAGTATAATTGACCATATTAATAATCAAATTAATAAAAACCATATGATCAACTCAATAGATGCAGAAAAAGCATTTGATAAAATCCAACATTTATTCCTACTAAAAACACTTGAGAGTATAGGAATAAATGGACTATTCCTTAAAATAATAACGAGCACATATTTAAAACCGTCAGTAAACATCATATGTAATGGTGATAAACTAGAATCTTTCCCTGTAAGATCAGGAGTGAAACAAGGTTGCCCAGCATTACTATTCAATATAGTACTAGAAACGCTAGCCTCGGCAATAAGAGCTGAGAAAGAGATTCAAGGAATTAGAGTAGGAAATGAGGAAATCAAACTATCACTCTTTGCAGATGACATGATGGTATACTTAGAGAACCCCAAAGACTCTGCTAAAAAGCTATTAGAAATGGTTCAGAATTTTAGCAAAGTTGCAGGATACAAAATAAATCCACATAAATCCTCAGCATTTTTATATATTACCAACACAATCCAACAGCAAGAGATACAAAGAGAAATTCCATTCAAAATAACTGTTGATAGTATAAAATATTTGGGAATGTATCTACCAAAGGAAACTCAGGAATTATATGAGCAAAATTATGAAACACTTGCCACAAAAATAAAGTCAGATTTAAATAATTGGAAAGACATTCAGTGCTCTTGGATAGGTCAAGCAAATATAATTAAGATTACAATACTCCCTAAACTAATCTATTTATTTAGTACTATACCAATCAGACTCCCAAGAAACTATTTTAATGACCTAGAAAAAATAACAACAGAATTCATATGGAACAACAAAAGGTCAAGAATTTCCAGGGAAGTAATGAAAAAAAATTAAATGAAGGTGGTCTAGCTGTACCTGATCTAGAACTATATTATAAAACAACAGTCACCAAAACCATTTGGTTGGCTAAGAAATAGACTAGTTGATCAGTGGCATAGGTTAGGTTCACAGGGCAAGATAGTGAATAAAAATAGCAATCTAGTGTTTGACAAACCCAAAGATCCT